>NW_027101883.1:0-110231 GCF_035609145.1 Eleutherodactylus coqui | reverse complement strand
AGCCTTAATGCCTGCCAGTATCACATCATGTATTCAAGCTAAAGGGGGTACAGCAAGATACTGGAGCCTCCATGCCTGCCCTTATCACATACTGTATCCAAGCTAGAGGCAGTACAACAGGGTACTAGAGCCTGCATGCCCACCCATATCACTTCTTGTATCCAAGCTAGAGGCTGTACAAAAGGCTCCAAGAGTCTCCATGCCCGCCTGCATCACATCTTGTATCCAAGGTAGACGTGGTACAACAAGATACTAAGCATCCATGCCCACCCATATCACACCTTGTATCCAAGCTGGAGGTGATACAACAGGTTACGTGAGCTCCCATGCCCACCTGTATCACATCTTGTATCCAAGCTAGAGGTGGTACAACAAGATACTAGAGCCTCCATGCCTGCCCCTATCACATATTGTATCCAAGCTAGAGGCAGTACAACAGGGTACTAGAGCCTCCATGTCTGACCATATCACATCTTCTATCCAAGGTACAGGTACCGTATTATAACAGGGTACTAGAGCCTCCATGCCCGCCTGTATCACATCTTCTATCCAAGCTAGAGGCGGTACAACAGGGTACTAGAGCCTCCATGCCTGCCCGTATCACATCTTCTATCCAAGCTAGAGGCGGTACAATAGGGTACTAGAGCCTCCATGCTTGCCCGTATCACATCTTCTATCCAAGCTAGAGTCGGTACAACAGGGTACTAGAGCCTCCATGCCTGCCCGTATCACATCTTGTATCCATGCTAGAGGCAGTGCAACAGGATACTAGAGCCGCCATGCTCCATCTCATCTTGTATCTAAGCTAGAGGCGGTAGAACAGGGTACTAGAGCCTCCATGCCCCCCTATTACATCTTGTATCCAAGCTAGCGGTGGTACAACTGGGTACTAGGGCTTCCATACCAACCCATATCACACCTTGTATCCAAGCTAGAGGTGGGACAACAGGGTACTAGAGTCTCCATCTGTAGCACAGATTATATCTAAGCTAGAGGCTTAGCAACCAATCACAGCACAGCTGTGTTTGGTTGCTATTGGTAACAGAGACAGTTTTTATAACAGTGTGGTGCCATGATCCGCTCTGTATTTACACACACAGCTCTTCTATATGCACAGCACAATATAGGCTGTCAGATAGGCTCACCGCGGAGATCTGTCTGCTGGCTCTTGCTCCCGCGGTGAATCTCCGCAACGCCTGTGTGAGATCAGCCGCGCCGGCTGGGGGGCGACTGATAGCACTGATTTTAAATCCCCGCCTGCTGAAAGCTCCTCAGAGCAGTGCAGGAGAAGAGGCGGCTGGACACGGCTGAGCCCTGGCAGCTGCAGAGAGGTGAGTATACATTGGTTTTTTTTTTATTTTTACACATTTTTAGGATGGTTTTCAGGGAAGGGCTTATATTTTAAGCCTTTCCCCGAAAATCACTGCAGCCCTTGCCAGCAGCCCATTGCTTTCAATGCAGTCGGCTGTATTGCCGGCTCCATTGAATTCAATGGGAGAACATCTTTCTCCTCTTCCACAGCTGTGACAGCTATGGCAGAGGATCACTATCTTCATATATGTTCTCAGTGGGGTCGGCACTGCTGCCACCGGCCACATGAAGCACAAGGTGAAACCCCCGGATGCGACAGCATACACAGAACACCAGTTTGTTCTATAATTTTCACCGCAGGCGTTTTTCTGCATGTAAAATTTGCCCATGTGACCGCTCACATTGAAAAGCATTGTTTCTAACTGGTGCCAATTTTTGGACGTGCGGAAAAACGCCGGTTACAAACGTCCGTGTGACTGCGCCCTAAGCTGGAACTTTGCAAAACTTCATACAGGTGGTGTATGAACAATGAACATTCTTTAAAAACTTCAGAAAAATTGAAGATATTCGAGCAGGCACCCTCTCCCAAATTAGGTCATCTGACGTGGAATGAAGCCCTCCCTACATAACCGCAGAGATGATGTCCCCCTGGACAACAGATGAACGCTGTGACCAATAACATTAAAGTGGTTTTCTGTGCTCAGGATAGGTCATCAATAGTTGATCAGTGAGGGTCCACTATTTGGGATCCCTACCAATCAGCTGACTGAAGAGACAGCAACACTCGGATAAGAACCTCTGTCACTTCAGTCGATGCCAGGCACAGCACCATACACTGTACAGTGCCTGTGCCTGGTACTGCAGTTCAAGTGAAATGGACTGAGCTGCTCTCTAGCCATGACTGATGAACGTGATGTCACATGCCTGAGAAGAGGATGTGGCACTCATCAGAGCACAGCATTTCAATCGGAGGGGATCCCAAGCCCTGCACCCTCCATGATCAACTATTGTTGACCTACTTTTAAGGATAGGTCATCAATAGTGTAGTCCTGGAAAACCTTCTAAGTAATAACATACCTCTTGGCTCCTTGAAGGTTGTGACACAGCAACTTCATCGTCCTGATTAGTTTGTTCAGCATCTTGAAGCTCTGGATGCTTGGGTTGTTTTTTTGCTGCGACCTAGGGCCATAAATAAAAAAGTAGAGATTTGTGAAACGCTGTATGGATAAGATACAATATAGCCGGCTTCACACGGGCGAACCGGATTCCGCATGCGGAAGGGCCTGCAGCGGATTCGGGCTATGAAGCCGGTGACCCCACATACCTGAATTTTCTGTCCGTCGGTCATGTGCTGTAGTTTTTTTTCCTTTTTTAATGCTTGTATTTCCGGTGCAGTCGCTTAGCAATGGCATGGGTACCTGCGGGCCATACACAATGTTAGCTGCGTATGGGCTGCGGGTTGGACTGACTCCACTGACTTCAATGGAGGCCGTCTGTGCGGAGTCCGTAGCAAAATATGGCATGCGGCAATTTTTCCCCTGGTCACGGAATACATAATTCGTATCTGCGAGTGTGAGCAAAAATGTGATTTAACATGGTTTACAATGTGGAGAGCGGCAAACGAGAGCCACACTTCATCTGCCGCAAACCTGGAAGGACCGCTGCAGGCTCCCACAGAGAGAGTAGCAGCAGGCCACACACCGCACTCCTCATACCGCTGGTAGCGGGAGCTCCGGCAGCTAGACGCAGCTCAGAGAACCACGTGTGAGGGACCAGCGGCTCCCCATCAGTGACAGAGCGCGAGACGCTCACAGCACTCCTCTGCAGGTTGAGGTACTCCCGGGTGTCAGAGAAGACCCCCTGCCCCCGGGAGAAAGAAGCTGCACAGCTAGGGTTGCCACCCTTGTCACGAAAAAATACCGGCCATGGTTAAAAGGGGGCGGGGCTTGGGTGTGGCTTATCACGGCATTCTGCTGGTGATAGTGCCCCCTAAGCTGCTCCACTGGTAATAGTTCCCCCCTTGGTGCCCTTTCCCACAATTGAAAATTCTGACCGCACATCGCTATATACAGGAGATGCCCAGAGCTCTGCTACATCTCAGTGTGACTTTTCTGTAATGTGGCGCAGGCTGCAGCAGAGCTCTGCTACATCTCTGTGTGACTGCTCTGCCCACTGCCCCTCCTGCAACAGTTGTGATCCAACCTGGAAAGTTGGTGTCACTTACTGACTGCTGTACCCTCACCTGCTAGTACCCAGGCCACCAGGAATGACAGCAGCCTGTGCCTGACCTCTGGATGCCGTACAAGTATGCCATATACTGCCATCCAGTGCACCTACAGCGCCATTCAGTGCTCCTGTAGCCTCATCCAGTGCTCCTATAGCTCCATAGTATGGAGCTATAAGAGCACTGGATGGGGCTACTACAGGAGCACTATATGGAGCTACAGGAACACTGTATGGAGCTATAGGGGCACTGTATGGAGCTATAGGAGCACTGTATGGAGCTATAGGAGCACTGTATGGAGCTATAGGAGCACTGTATGGAGCTATAGGAGCACTGCATGGAGCTACTACAGGAGCACTATATGGAGCTATAGAAGCACTGGATGGGGCTATAGGAGCACTATATGGAGCTACAGGAGCACTGGATGGGGCTACAGGAGCACTATATGGAGCTACAGGAGCACTGTATGTGGCTATAGGAGCACTGAATGGGGCTACTACAGGAGCACTGTATGGAGCTATAGGAGCACTGTATGGAGCTATAGGAGTCCATACAGTGCTCCTATAGCTCCATACAATAACAGTGCTCCTATAGTAGCCCCATCCAGTGCTCCTACATCCCCACGCACCCAGTGCTCCTATATTGACTGTCTGCAGTCAGGCACCGTTCAGGCTCTTTTGTGTGTCCCACACTCCCTGGGACCCAGACTCCCGAGTCCCCACTCCCCAAGCAGCGAGCAGCCCCCTCCTCGCCACCATACTGACTAGTCTTCTGTTCTGCTCTGCAGCCTTTTTACCTCTCTCTCAGTCACGGTCTCACCACCAGACTCACCCCTGCCTGTACAGCCACCGATGTCCAAGGTCCGACCAAGTCCCGAGTCAGTACTCCCACTCCTGAGTCCTGACTCCCGCCATACACACGCGGGCTGTATCTCTCTGCTGCCTGCGCACGCTAGTAGTCCAGGAGGCTAAAGCGCATGTGCGAGACTTCCTGTGCTCTGGCGGACACACGACAGGGGCGCGTCATCAGCATAGTCTGCTGGCTGCTGACTGACGCTGCCCTGTATCATGGGTTGCCTCCTGCAGACTATACAGGCCAGTATTTTTGTCGCAGCCTGCCGCAGTCCCCGGGGCCCGATAATAACACTGGCCTGTAATAGGGCCGGTAAAAAAAAAATACCGGCACCAGCCTGGGCGGTAAAAATACTGGCCAGACCGGTGATTTACAGGTCGGGTGGCAACCCTATTCACAGCGGAGGCACGGCAGCTGGACCTGCAGAGTGCTGGTGAAATGACTGCAGCATCTACCAGGGTGAGTCCCCTGCTGCTCTGCTACACCCCGCACAGCAGAGCCGGCAGCGCATACACCATAGGCCACTCAGAACCACAGGGGCACCACATAGGACAGACGGCACCCTGCATATGGCCTCTTATAATAGAGTCCCTACTGCCACAATACCTGCAAGCCTTGTAAGGCCACCACCTGCACTAAGGCCGGACTCTCCCACCATTCCTAGTTGGCTCCACCCCACAACCAGTGCCAGCTCTGTAAAAGGGCATTCTCCACCTTGTGTGGACCCATGCAGGGTTTTCTATCCCTTCCAGCACTGTGAACAACACCTCACCTACATTGGTCAGTGCTGGTAGTTCATGACCCACTGCAAAGCTCTAAGTTTTCTCCAACTGCAGTACACCTTGCTAGATATACACAGTAGGAGGAATCTGTTGCCACGTAGTGGTCAGTATTGCTATGACAAGCAAAAAGCAATCGTGCTTTAGTTACAGCGCAGACGAAAGCTTGTCGTAGCCTCTGCAGTACAACATACCTATAACGCACGCATCGCCACACCAGTGCATCCTACCGAAAGTGTATCAAGAAAGAGACTCTGGTTTCTAAATAGACTCCAAAATAACGACTAAACTTTCCAACGAATTCTGAGAGCTTAGCCAGAGGACAATTACTCTTCAAGACAGGATGGACAATGCTAAAAGTAAAAAAAAAAGTTTTGAAAAGTAAAAAAAAAGTTAAAAAGCTTACCTTTCATCTCCCCCCACCGGATCATATCCGCGAGGGAGCATGAAATGACTTACATAGGGCCCCCGGACTTATCCGCGGACCTTACCCCAGCTTCTGCGCACGCGCCAATCGCCAAAATTGCGGACGCATTCGCGAAAGTCAAAGATTGCCCGGGAAATTCAAAATCTCCCTCCTCCTGGCTACAAAACTTAGCCGAGAGCCTGAAGATTTCACGGGGGCCGTGGTGAGCGGTTCCTGATCACGTGTTCGCCGTTATCCAGTGGATAATGGCGATCACGTAAAAGTAAAAAAAATGTGAAGCTTCATCTCCCCTCACCAATGCGATCGGTGAGAGGAGATGAAACTTTTTACCAGAGGCTCCGTATTTGCACCCCGACGCGATCTTCCTCTGTGAACTTTCCCTGATTTTGCACATGCGACCACCGGCAAAACACTGGACGCATGGGCAGGAGGCGGGGAGCCCAGGAAACGTAAAATCTCCTTGCTCCCAGCAACCAATGGTCGCCAAGAGCCTGGAGCAGTGACCTTGTTGAGCGGTCGCCGGTCACGTAATAAAAAGGTAGGATAAAAAGGATCTACATTAGGCCGGTGTCACATGACCGGATAGGAATTACGGATTCCACATGCGTCTGATCCGCAGTAATACGCAGATCAATCGCATTGGATTACACAATTCCGCTCACATTAGCGGGTTGGAATTGCATAATCCATTCGCAGAAAAGAGAACGCAGCATGTTCTATTTTACCGTGGATATCCGCAACATAGAGCCCATTGTGCTCCATGGTCACGGATATACCCGCAGCCCATACGCTACTACATTGTATATGGGCAGTGGGTACCCGCGTCATCGCTAAGTGACGGTGCGGGAAAAACAAACAACAAAAAAAATGTACTGCGCATGACCGCCTGTGTGAGTAGGCAGTTATGCGCAGTATATTAAGCGGCCGTACGCAGGGCCACAGCCGGGCTCACAGATGGGATCCGTTGCGGACCTCCGCAAGCGGATTCCACCTACGGCTGCGTGAGCCCGGCCTTATTCAGACCGCTACCTGTAATACGTAAATTTACAAGAAGCCCCGGGAACGCTCGCCTTCCTGCAGTTCCAGGAGCAGCTTATTGAGCGTCTTCTGTGTGAGACCGCCGCACCTCATTAAGCTTACGGAGCCTCACAGAGTGATACTTTTTACACCCCATACCCGCCACTGAGGTCACAAAATACCCCCAAAAAGCATGAGAGGAGGGGGGATACCGGTTTAATTACCCCAAGCAGCCTCCGTAATTGCCCCTGTCTTCGGAAATACCACACAGTTCATATTATTACTTTTATCTAAGATTTGGGAGCAAGGGGGGGGGGGGTGGAGGGAATTTTTTTTTACGTGTCAATTTTTATTCCGTACAAGTGAGCAATGGGGCCTGGGATTTATTCAGTTGTGCCCTGCAATCCAACGGGTGTTCCCTCCATTGCAGGCCTTGCTATGTGTCCTATAAGTAGATTAGGGCCACAAGGGGTATGTTTTTGAACACGGGACAAACGGGGGGATCCATTTTGGGGTTAACGTCTTCATTCCTATGTACACTGTACAAAAAAAACCTGTTTTTAAATTGACAAAATTGCCCAAAAAATTAAAATCGTAATTTTTCCTTCTGCTTTGCTTAGATTCATTCAAATACTGTGGGGTCAAAATATGCAGTACACCCCTAGATGAATTAGTTAAGAAGTCTAGTTTTCAAAATGGGGTCATTTGTGGGGGTTCTTTATCGTTTTAGATGCTAAATAGCTCTATAAGTGGGAGATGGGGCCCGGAATTTATTCCGTTGTACCCTGAAATCCAACGGGTGTTCCTTCCATTATAGGCCTAGCCATGTGTCCTTTAAGTAGATTAGGGCCACAATGGTTATGTTTCTGAACACGGGACAAACAGAGGGATCCATTTTGGGGTGAATGTCTTCATTCATTTGTGTGCTGTACAAAAAAAAACAGTTTTTAAATTGATACAATTGCCAAAAAACTGAAAATTGTAATTTTTTCCTACTGCTTTGCTTAGATTTATTCAAAAATTGTAGGGTAAAAATACACAGTACACCCCTAGAGGAATTTGCTAAGGATGTAGTTTTCAAAATGGGGTCATTTATGGGGGTTCTCTGTCGTTTTGGCCGCTCAAGAACTCTACAAGTGGGCAATGGGGCTTAAATCACCTTCATGCTAAATTTCTGTTCTGAAAGCCACCGACTACTCCTTACATTTTGGGCCCCATTATGCATCCAAACATAAGAATAGGGCCACAATGGGTATGTCTCTGAACACGGGACAAATAGGGGTATCCATTTTGGGGTGAAAGTCTTCATTCATATGTGTGCTGTACCAAAAAAGCTGTTTTTAAAATGACAGAATTGCTAAAAAAAGGAAAATCACAATTTTTTTCCTTTTGCTTTGCTTGAATTAATTCAAAAACTGTAGGGTCAAAATGGGCAGTACACCCCTAGATAAATTTGTTAAGGGGCCTATTTTTCAAAATGGGGTCATTTGTGGGGGTTTTCTATTGTTTTGGACGCTCAAGGGCTCTACAAGTGTGCTATGGGGCCTAAAACGCCTTCAAGCAAAATGTATGTTCTGAAAGACACTGACTACTCCTTTCGGTTTTTGCCCCGTTGTGCATCCAGGCATAAGATTAGGGCCCCAATTGGTATGTTTCTGAACACAGGACAAACAGGGGGATCCATTTTGGGGTGTCAATCCTCATTTTCTTTAAAATGAAATATTTGAAAAATATGAAATTTTATTTTTTTCCCCTCTAAATTGAATTAATTCCTGAAAAAAAAAACTGTGGATACATTAAGGGGTGTAGTTTTTAAAATGGGGTCATTTGGGGGAGTATCTATCATTCTGACACCTATGAGCCTTTGCAAATTTGGCTTGCTGAAAGAAAACAAAGTGTTCCTCAAAATGCTGAAAAGTAATGTTAAATTTGTACGTCATCTAAATGGTTAAAAAAAACACAAGTTTTTCATATGTGCATTTAGAATAAAGTAAACAGATGGAAATATATATCCTATCAAAAAATTTGTACAGTATATTTGGACATATTTGAGATATTACAGTTGAAAATTTTTCCAATATTGGCACTTTTAATAAATATACACAAATGCTATGGGTCTATTCTTACCACCTAAATGAAGTACAACATGTGGCGAAAAAACAATGTCAGAATCACTTGGATATGCAAAAACGTTACGGCATTATGCTATGTTGAACGACGCATGTCAGATTTCCAAAATTTGGGTCCGTCACTAAGGCGCAAACAGGCTTCGTCACTAAGGGGTTAACTATCAGTTGTTTCCCAACTTCGCACCATCAACACTATCCAAGAGGAGGGCCCTCAAGCTGTACTTATTGATCCTGCAACAAGAAAGGATACAATACATATGGGGCTTTCCATTTAAGCTGACAAGGAATTAATCCTTCAAAAACCTCCTCCTCAGCTGGGCTCTGCAGCTTCATGTCCTACATCCCCTCACCTCCTATACCTACAGAGAGAAAAATGCCACAACTCCCAGAAATGATCCATAATCCCGTGTTCCCCGAAAATAAGACAGGGTCTTATATTAACTTTTGCTCCAAAATATTTATTTTTTTACACATATAACTGTCGGGACACTATTTAAACATCTTGCTAAGGCTTATTTTTGGGGCCCTCAACTCTCCCATGGGAAACTCAGGGTCATGGGATGTGAAAGGCTTGTTGGGTTCCTCTTTTTCCACACTTTCTTCATTTTCTACTTCAAGCTCGTAATGTTGTGGTGGAGTAGGAATGGTAAACTATCTAAATGTGGAATAGGTCGAATAGCAGATGGAAGATTCAGGTATTGAACTGTTCCTATTTTCTTCATTGACAATCCTGCCTTTATAGGTGGAGTCAAGTAGACATAGCAGTCATCTGTATGGTTTGTAGGCTCCCGCCAAACCCTAGGCACAGCAAAAGCCATAGAGCGTTTTTTATTTTTCAGCCATTCTCGTAGTTTAACTGAACAAGAGCTGCAACATATATGTGGAGCCAAACCTTATCCTGGTCCCCGACCTTCATACCAAAAAAATGATGATAGGCAGTCTTCACAAGAGGCGTCAGATTGTGTTTCTGTGACGAAAATGTTATTTCCCCACAAATCTAATAAACATTATTCACTAAATTGACACAATTTTGTGGCATTTTGATATAGCAAATTTTACACTTCAAAAGCGTTCCAAAACTAGAAATTCTAAAAAAAAAGAAAAACAGAAACGATATGTAACTCAATCATAGGAACATTTATTATGTTTATAACCTACAAACATACGGAGAATGTTGTGTTTTGTCAGTTGAGAGGTGTGACAACTCCCCCCCCCCCCCCCCCAAGAAAAAAAATTTCCCAAAAAATAAAAATGTAAACTCTAAAACAATGACATGTCACTGTATCTCCAAAGCATGCCTTAAAGGCATGCTCCATGTCTGCAGTCCATGGTCACTTCCTTATGTAATCAGTATGTAGGCAGATAGGTAATGTAGATTGTCCTCACTATACTCACACAGAACAGTGTTATATTCTCTTCAGTATAAACCCGGATGTATGAGGTAGATTCTAATCAGTATATAGACAGATATAGACACTGACTTTTTACACTTAGAATTGAATAATCAAGTTTAGGACCTAAGGAATGCTTGTGCCAAATTTTACGCTGACACCAGGAAGTTATATTACATAGGGGCGCACTTACTTTTGCACTTAGCATTAACTGATAGAGTTCTAACCCCTTTACTTTTCCTATTTAGGACCTATAGAATGCTCATGCCAAATTTCATGTTTCTACGACATCGGGAAGTTGGAGAATTAGTGGCCTGTAAGGATGAGCGAGTATATTAGCTAAAGCACTACTCGTCCGAGTAATGTGCTTTAGACGAGTATCTCCCTGCTCGTCCTTAAAGATTCAGGGACCGCCGCGGAGCGGGGAGCTGCGGGTTAGAGCGGGGAAGAACAAAGGGGAGATCTCTCTCTCCCTCTCTCCCGCCCGCTCTCCCCTGCTCCCCGCCGCGACTCACCTGCCAGCCGCAGCGGTCCCCGAATCTTTAAGGACGAGCATGGAGATACTCGGCTAAAGCACATTACTCGGACGAGTAGTGCTTTAGCGAGTATACTCGCTCATCCTTAGTGGCCAGTCAGTCAGTGAGTCAGTCAGTCAGTGAGTCAGTGCTTTCACCTTTATATATATATATATATATATATATATATATATATTTACATCAGAAACTGGCATAAATTGTGCCAGAAATCTACTCAAGCTCACAGCCGGTGTAGATTTCTTTTTAGACGCTTGGACCGCCCGAGATGCGCCTAATGTATGAAAAATTGTGCATTTGAAACTGCAGTCTAAATAATATCCACTGAATGTCACTTTCAAATGAAGCATGCCTCAGGGGTAAATGTATATGAATATAATACAGAAGAGGTGATGGCATTTTGCTAGGCATATTAGGGCAGATTTGCTGTTGAAGATGCACCAGAAAATGTACAAACTGTAGCAAAAAACTGCCCTACATGTTTATACCACGTCATGATTGTTGTAGACATTTTTTGACACTTTTTGCTGTGCCTGAAATGGGGCGTGGCTTCACTGGAAGAGGGTGTGGTTTAGTGGGAAAGGGGAAGTGACATAAATAGGACATCGCATGTCAAAAATTGCACCAAAACTTTGGTGGAAAAACTGGAGTAAACTAAGCCAATAAGTTGAATAAAGTTAGACAGAGCTGACTAAAAAATTTGCCAGTTCTTCATTCAGCATACATCACTCTGATAAATCTGATACATTTTTAGACTATCTAAGATTGCACTGTCTAGCTATTAGAGGGCGATACATTTTTTATGCATTTGCATTTTCATTAATTTTAATGTCCCAAACAAACACTTTTGGGGGTTTTCAGTACTGCACAAATAAAGTTTATTTAACTTAGTGCTTCTTCAAATGGGCATATGCGCAACTGCGCTCACCGGTACGGAGCATAGCTGCATTTTGGAGATTGAACCTACAGGGGAAGCACTATTAGTTCATATTTAAACCAATCCCAAGATTGCTGAGCATGCACAGTCGCGACTCCATTAATTTCAATGGGGCTGACGGAAGTACTTGAGTGCTTGCTACTTGGCTATCTCTGGCAGTCCCATATAAAATTAACCATTTAGCTTCCTCATCACTACGAGGGGTGTAGGAAAGTAGGGGTACACGGGACCGCCCATTCTCGAGAGCAATGGGTGTCTCAGTGGTCGGACCCCTACCAATCAGTGAGCTATCCGCTATATTGCGAATAGGTTGTAACTTGTGATTCTGATACAACCCCTTAATGAACCCACACATGAGAAATAGACATCTGACCCTACACAAACCATAGAACATCTTTAAAAACAGACCATGACCCCACCCAACTGTGCTTTCAGTAACATACATTTTCCTGGTTATTTTTTGTCCAACCGATGGAAAAATTGTCATCACCTGATCCGAACCGACCCCTTAGAAAACTGCAGGATCGGTTTTGCATTGTTTCCTGTACTTCGCTAGAGGGAATACAGTTGGAATGGATGAATACATATAAACATAAGACAATCTTATATTTTGTGCCCTAGCCAACTGTAGATGGGATTTGCCGTTTTCTAGCCTACCGTACCTTCATTTAAAAAAAAAAAAGTTCTTAACAAATTCAACTTTATTTGCAGATGAAGACACATACTACACATTCATTACGGTCTACTATCTGCCTTAGGGCGCCTACCCACTTGCGTTGCCGATTTTCACGCGTGAAAAACGCGGCATTTTCGCGTATTTTTTGTGCGTTTGTCGTGGCGTTTTTTGCGCGTTTTTTGCAGCCCTCCATTGACAATCATGGGTGCATTAAGAGAAAAATAAGGACACATATGCAACTGACAGTTCCTATGTGAAAAAACCCCACGAAACGGAAAACAAAACCCAGATGGACAAGAACACATTCTATACTAATTGCTCTTGAGAAAAAACGCAAAACATCGCAGGAAAAAAAATCGCAAGTGGGTAGGCACCCTTAATTGCAAAACAAGAACACTGTCGTGACAGGTTTAGGAACGGATGACAGGAAGTCTCTACAACCAACCCGCTCCCCTGTCCCTACCTACTTGTCCCCCTGGGCTAAACCCCGGGGACAGGGACAGGAGAGACCAACTAACCAGAAGACAGAATATCACAAAATCCAACTTAGAACTAAGAGGGTCAAATAATCACCAAAGAACTACCAAAGAATCCAAAGGAAGACAGATAGGTCAGAGCAAACCGCGTTAGAGGACTGGAGCGAGCAATGTGAGCGGGTGTTAGCTGGAGAACAATTAGCAACCACTGGCAGGGACTGACAGTGTCTGCAGAGCTAAATACCCAAAGCCCCACCTAGGTTGAGGCAGAACCTGGTGACGCGCCAGCCGGTAAAGCATGAAGCCCTCCTCCGGCCGCGCCCCGTAACAGGGGAACTCCGAGCCCGGCCGAGGCCCCGCCCAGCAGTGCCATGGACCCCACACCCAACACCGTACCAGACGCCAACCACCCCAGGAGACCCCGGGTGACATCACCAAGGCCACCAACGACCCTAGGCACTCCACCACACCCGTGCCGCTCATGACCGCCGACGGCCGCAAGTCCCCTCCTGACAAACACCATGCAAATTTTTGAGGTAACCGATGGTCTTGGAAACATAGTCTTCTACTAAAAGCTCTGAAGCAAAACAGAGTAGCATTGAGATTCTACCTTGTATTTAACCTTATGGCCTTTAGTTGTAATTCTCCTTTTAAACATGTGTACAGCAAATAATACTGGTGGTTTTGTTAATGATCATTTAGGGTTGTACCATTAACAAGGATCAGGGTCCAAACTCTTTGCTGATGGAAGTGCAATTCCAGAGCTACAATTCCTACTATAGCTGTCAGGTTATAAAAACACCCATTGTTATTCCGAAGTAATCTCAGGTTTTCAGTAATGGGAATAATCTGTCATTCTGCGCTGTCTTCCTGTTTAAAGGGATAATTTTGAAAGATTTATGCTACCTGAACTACGGGCAGCATGAACTCAAGACCGAGAAGCCTATTGCCCCGTGGGTTCCTTATTCTGATACATTACATTTCATAAATATATTTTGAAGTTTAACTCTCTGGCATCTACTCATCCGCTGCATTAAGGCCTCATGTCCACGGGCGGGTCAGATTCCGCATGCGAGAGCCCACAGCGGAATCTGAACCTGCCCACGGCCAGTGCTTACCTGTCCAGGTCTTCTTTTTTCTGTGGATGTGTGCGGAAGTGCCGCCTCGTGTGCCGGGGAACATGGGCAATAAAAACTTTTTTTTCAAACTGCTGCTTTCCAGTGGGATCTATGGCCCATCATAAAGATTATCTAGTCTTTCTTGTTCCAAAATGGTAACAGAGAATACTGTAAAATCTTTGTTAGGCCCAATGCCCATGGCCGTATTTGTACTGCGGGATCTGGAGTGAGCGTTCGCCCCCGGATCTCGCAGTAAATACTCCCCATAGGACATGAAAAGAAAACAAATTTCCATGCCTTCGAGCGGAAATCAACTGCAATTTTCCGCTCATGGAGGAAAATCGCAGCATGTCCTATTTTAGTGCCGGCCTTGCACGGGCAGCTTCCATTGCAGTGAATGGAAACCGTCCGTCCCACTGCAAGTTTCGGATCTGCAGAGATTTTGCAGTCGGAATCCGACCCGGCCGTGGGCATTTGGCCTTTGGGTAATGTCTGGAAAGGCTGTGTTTAAAAAAGTTGGAGTTGGATCTGTGCTTGTTGATCTGGCACCTTAATGCCTGGGTGATACATTCAATGTAAGCGGCAGGGACATTCTAGTAAATACATAACAAAATTCAGTAACAATTTAAAGGTGATTTAATTGGAAAGCTCTCGTCAGTCACGCAGCTTGTAAAACATTTTTTCTTGTAGCCTCTTTTCCCACAATGGTAACAACATATTAATTGGGAAATAAGGGCACGCCATTGTGGTTTTGCTGCCAATTTTAGTTTACAAGGTGCCAATATTGATTTCAGTATACGTGCCCTTCTTAAGGTAATTTGTAGATTTTGTGGAATATGTTTGGTGAGCTAAGGATCCTGTGATAGGATGGGCCAAATCCGAGAAATCAGGGGACATTGTTCTACGTGACAAGTCCTCCTATATCCAAGAGGCTATGCGCATATTGGGCGATGAAAAAGAGACGGGTGCAATCATGTGAGCAATGCCTAGGCGGCACATGTGGTAGGGAGTAGCCACTCTCGGTCTCTCAGTGGCACAGAAAATTTACACAAGTGCTATCAACAAATGTAGGCATAACCTGACTATTAAAGGAGTTTTTTGATTATTTAAAGTGAAAATTCGAGGCTTTATAAGGTGATAACTAGAGATGAGCGAGCACCAAAATGCTCGGATGCTCGTTACTCGAGACGAATTTTTCGCGATGCTCGAGGGTTCGTTTCGAGTAACGAACCCCATTGAAGTCAATGGGCGACCCGAGCATTTTTGTATATCGCCGATGCTCGCTAAGGTTTTCATTTGTGAAAATCTGGGCAATTCAAGAACGTGATGGGAACGACACAGAAACGGATAGGGCAGGCGAGGGGCTACATGTTGGGCTGCATCTCAAGTTCTCAGGTCCCACTATTAAGCCACAATAGCGGCAAGAGTGGGCCCCCCCCCAACAACTTTAACATCTGAAAAGCCCTCATTAGCAATGCATACCTTAGCTAAGCACCACACTACCTCCAACAAAGCACAATCACTGCCTGCATGACACTCCGCTGCCACTTCTCCTGGGTTACATGCTGCCCAACCCCCCCTGCACGACCCAGTGTCCACAGCGCACACCAAACTGTCCCTGCCCAGCCTTCAGCTGCCCTCATGCCACGCCACCCTCATGTCTATTTATAAGTGCGTCTGCCACAGGAAAAGCAGGCACACACTGCAGAGGGTTGGCACGGCTAGGCAGCGACCCTCTTTAAAAGGGCGGGGCGATAGTCTACAATGCTGTACAGAAGCAATGAGAAATCCAATCCTGTGCCACCTCCATCTGGAGCTGCACACGTGGGCATAGCAATGGGGAACCTATGTGCCACACACTATTCATTCTGTCAAGGTGTCTGCACGCCCCAGTCAGACCGCGTTTTTTTATAAATAGTCACAGGCAGGTACAACTCCGCAATGGGAATTCCGTGTGCACCCACAGCATGGGTGGCTCCCTGGAACCCACCGGCGGTACATAAATAAATCCCATTGCAGCGCCCATCACAGCTGAGGTAATGTCGTGCTTACTGCAGGTGGGCTTCGGCCCACACTGCATGCCCCAGTCAGACTGGGGTTCTTTAGAAGTGGAAACAGATGCATTTACAACTCCCTGTGGACCCACAGCATGGGTGGCTCCCTGGAACCCACCGGCGGTACATAAAAATATCCCATTGCAGTGCCCATCACAGCTGAGGTAGTAATGTCATGTTTATTGCAGGTGGGCTTCGGCCCACACTGCATGCCCCAGTCAGACTAGGGTTCTTTAGAAGTGGAAACAGATGCATTTACAACTCCCTGTGGACCCACAGCATGGGTGGGTGCCAGGAAGCCACCGGCGGTATATAAATATATCCCATTGCATTGCCCAACACAGCTGAGGTAGTAATGTCATGTTTAATGCAGGTGGGCTTCGGCCCACACTGCATACCCCAGTCAGACTGGGGTTCTTTAGAAGTGGAAACAGATGCATTTACAACTCCCTGTGGACCCACAGCATGGGCGGCTCCCTGGAACCCACTGGCGGTACATAAAAATATCCCATTGCAGTGCCCATCACAGCTGAGGTAATAATGTCATGTTTAATGCAGGTGGGCTTCAGCCCACACTGCATGCCCCAGTCAGACTGGGGTTCTTTAGAAGTGGACACATGCAGTTACAACTCCCTGTGGACCGACAGCATGGGTGGCTCCCTGGAACCCACTGGCGGTACATAAATATATCCCATTGCAGTGCCCAGCACAGCTGAGGTAATGTCAGCTTTAATGCAGGTGGGCTAAAAATTAATTTGATTACACTGTAGGCGAGGGCCCACAAAAATTGCTGTACCAACAGTACTAATGTACCTCTGAAAAATTGCCCATGCCCAACCAAGAGGGCAGGTGAAACCCATTAATCGCTTTGGTTAATGTGGCTTAATTTGTAACTAGGCCTGGAGGCAGCCCAGTTACAATAAAAATTGGTTCAGGTGAAAGTTTCAACGCTTTAATGAGCATTGAAACGTATAAAAATTGTTTACAAAAATTATATGACTGAGCCTTGTGGGCCTTAGAAAAATTGCCCGTTCGGCGTGATTATGTGAGGTTTCAGGAGGAGGAGCAGGAGGAGGAGGAGGAATATTATACACAGATAGATGAAGCGAAAAGGTCCCCGTTTTGGATGATGATAGAGAACGATGCTTCCATCCGCGGGTGCAGCCTACGCATTGCTTAGGTATCGCTGCTGTCCGCTGGTGGAGAAGAGAAGTCTAGGGAAATCCAGGCTTTGTTCATCTTGATGAGTGTTAGCCTGTCAGCACTGTCGGTTGACAGGTGGGTACGCTTATCCGTGATGATTCCCCCAGCCACACTAAACACACTCTGTGACAAGACGCTAGCCGCAGGACAAGCAAGCACCTCCAGGGCATACAGCGCGAGTTCAGGCCACGTGTCCAGCTTCAACACCCAGTAGTTGTAGGGGGCAGAGGCATCACCGAGGATGGTGCTGCAATCGGCTACGTACTCCCTCACCATCCTTTTACAGTGCTCCCGCCAACTCAGCCTTGACTGGGGACCGGTGACACAGTCTTGCTGGGGAGCCATAAAGCTGTCAAAGGCCTTAGAGAGTGTTCCCCTGCCTGCGCTGTACATGCTGCCTGATCTCTGCGCCTCCCCTGCTACCTGGGCCTCGGAAATGCGCCTTCGGCCACTAGCGCTGTCGGATGGGAAGTTTACCATCAGTTTGTCCACCAGCGCACTGTGGTATAGCATCATTCTCGAACCCCTTTCGTCTTCGGGAATGAGAGTGCAAAGGCTCTCCTTATACCGTGGATCGAGCAGTGTGTACACCCAGTAATTCGTAGTGGCCAGAATGTGTGTAACGCGAGGGTCACGAGAAAGGCATCCTAACATGAAGTCAGCCATGTGTGCCAGGGTACCTGCCAGGGTACCTCCTCCTCCTCCTCCTCCTCTGGCCATACACGCTGAAAGGATGACAGGCAAGCTGCATCTGTACCCTCAGCAGTGGGCCAAGCTGTCTCTTCCCCCTCCTCCTCATGCTCCTCCCCCTCCTCCTCCTCTGGCCATACACGCTGAAAGGATGACAGGCAAGCAGCATCTGTCCCCTCAGCAGTGGGACAAGCTGTCTCTTCCCCCTCCTCCTCATGCTCCTCCCCCTCCTCCTCAACGCGCTGAGATATAGACATGAGGTTGCTCTGACTATCCAGCGACATACTGTCTTCCCCCGCCTCCGTTTCTGATTCCAAAGCGTCTGCCTTTATGCTTTGCAGGGAACTTCTCAAGAGGCATAGCAGAGGAATGGTAACGCTAATGATTGCAGCATCCCCGCTCACCATCTGGGTAGACTCCTCAAATTTTCCAAGGACCTGGCAGATGGCTGCCAACCAGGCCCACTCTTCTGTAAATAATTGAGGAGGCTGACTCCCACTGCGCCGCGCAAGTTGGAGCTGGTATTCCACTATAGCTCTACGCTGCTCATAGAGTCTGGCCAACATGTGGAGCGTAGAGTTCCACTGTGTGGGCACGTCGCACAGCAGTCGGTGCACTGGCAGATTAAACCGATGTTGCAGGGTCCGCAGGGTGGCAGCGTGCGTGTGGGATTTGCGGAAATGTGCGCAGAGCTGGCGCACCTTTACGAGCAGGTATGACAAGTGGGGGTAGCTTTTCAGAAAGCACTGAACCACCAAATTAAAGACATGGGCCAGGCATGGCACGTGCGTGAGGCTGCCGAGCTGCAGAGCCGCCACCAGGTTACGGCCGTTGTCACACACGATCATGCCCGGTTGGAGGCTCAGGGGCGCAAGCCAACGGTCGGTCTGCTCTGTCAGACCCTGCAGCAGTTCGTGGGCCGTGTGGCTCTTCTCTCCTAAGCTGAGTAGTTTCAGCACGGCCTGCTGACGCTTGCCCACTGCTGTGCTGCCACGCCGCGTGACACCGACTGCTGGCGATGTGCTGCTGCTGCTGACACATCTTGATTGCGAGACAGAGGTTGCGTAGGAGGAGGAGGAGGAGGGTTTAGTGGAGGAAGCATACACCCCCGCAGATACCACCACCGAGCTGGGGCACGCAATTCGGGGGGTGGGTAGGACGTGAGCGGTCCCAGGCTCTGCCTCTGTCCCAGCCTCCTCTAAATTCACCCAATGTGCCGTCAGGGAGATATAGTGGCCCTGCCCGCCTGTGCTTGTCCATGTGTCTGTTGTTAAGTGGACCTTGGCAGTAACCGCGTTGGTGAGGGAGCGTACAATGTTGCGGGAGACGTGGTCGTGCAGGGCTGGGACGGCACATCGGGAAAAGTAGTGGCGACTGGGAACCGAGTAGCGCGGGGCCACCGCCGCCATCATGCTTTTGAAAGCCTCCGTTTCCACAAGCCTATACGGCAGCATCTCTAGGCTGATCAATTTTGCAATGTGCACGTTTAACGCTTGAGCGTGCGGGTGCGTGGCGTCGTACTTGCGCTTGCGCTCAAACTGCGGCGCTAGCGACTTCTGGACGCTACGCTGAGAGACATTGCTGGATGGGGCCGAGGACAGCGGAGGTGAGGGTGTGGGTGCAGGCCAGGAGACGGTACTGCCTGTGTCCTCAGAGGGGGGTTGGATCTCAGTGGCAGGTTGGGGCACAGGGGGAGAGGCAGTCGTGCAAACCGGAGGCGCTGAACGGACATCGTCCCACCTTGTGGGGTGTTTGGCCATCATATGCCTGCGCATGCTGGTGGTGGTGCCTCCCCAGCTGATCTTGGCGCGACAAAGGTTGCACACCACTGTTCGTCGGTCGTCAGGTGTCTCTGTGAAAAACTGCCACACCGTAGAGCACCTTGACCTCTGCAGGGTGGCATGGCGCGAGGGGGCGCTTTGGGAACCAGTTGGTGGATTATTCGGTCTGGCCCTGCCTCTACCCCTGGACACCGCACTGGCTCGGCCTGTGCCCACACCCTGACTTGGGCCTCCGCGTCCTCGCCTGCGTCCACGTCCTATAGGCCTACCCCTACCCCTCAGCATGGTGTATTAGCAGTAGTGCAGAAACAGAACGCTGTAATTAAATGTGCCGCTTATTGGCCTGTGGTTGGAGGCTGACTTCGTTTACGGAACGCCAGGAAATAATTTGGCGCAAGCCTGCTGTAACACTTAGCTGGCTGCGTATTTATTTGGAGAAATTTTACCCCCAGCACACACGGACCCACAACACTGAGCACAGTGACAGGCAGGCCAAATAGATTTTTTTCAAATCTTTTTTTGCAAAAGGACCACTGCGTATATTCAATCTATAAGATGTCTTCTGGCCCTGCCTACACAATTCTGTCCCTGTAGTATTACTGCAGGGCGCAATGCTCTGCACGGCTGATATAGCAAAAAAAAAAAAAATGTGCAACACTGCTAACAGCAGCCTCCACACTACTGCACACGGTTAGATGTGGCCCTAAGAAGGACCGTTGGGGTTCTTGAAGCTTACACTAACTCCTAACACTCGCCCTGCCTAACCCCCATTTCTGTCCGTGTAGTATTACTGCAGGGCGCAATGCTCTGCACGGCCGATATAGCAAAAAAAAAAAAAAATGTGCAACACTGCTAACAGCAGCCTCCACAGTACTGCACACGGTTAGATGTGGCCCTAAGAAGGACCGTTGGGGTTCTTGAAGCCTACACTAACTCCTAACACTCTCCCTATAGCAGCTCCGGCAGCAATAGCACTGTGCCTCAGCTATCTCACAACGCATCTGAGGCGAGCCGCAGGAGGGGCCGACTTTTTACACCTGATCTCGCCAGCCACTCACTGCAGGGGGGTGGTATAGGGCTTAAACGTCGCAAGGGGGAAGTTGTAATGCCTTCCCTGTCTTTCAATTGGCCAGAAAAGCGCGCTAACGTCTCAGAGAGGAAAGTGAAAGTAACTCGAACACCGCGTGGTACTCGTTACGAGTAACGAGCATCTCGAACACGCTAATACTCGAATGAGTATCAAGCTCGGACGAGTACGTTCGCTCATCTCTAGTGATAACATGTAATTTTTCAATATAATGTTAGAACTTGTTTTACAAAGCTGCTGAGATATTGTTTTTGTGATCTCCCCCCCCCCCCTCCTTCCATCCGCTTAGTTCTCAATTGATTAAAGCCTGAATGTTTTATTGTTTTACTAGTCAGGTATACTCAGCGCCTTCTCGTTCTGTAATGATGACACAGTTTCTACAGTTGTGAATGTGCACTTGCAATGGGGCATTGTGGGAGATGTATTTTTAGTACTTCTTGGCACCATTTTAGATAGCAATGTGGAAATCTGAAGCTCGCGCAGTGGTGCGGGTCAGCAAAAAAGGTATTGGAGTTCAATTTGACGATTTAGATAAGTGTTTGGAATATGACAATAAGTGGAAATGATAATGACATTTTGAAAAATGTTCCCATCTTCTGTAATACCCCTTTAAGGGTGGCTTATATTTGGGTTCAATGGGTTAATTCTCATTTGCAATTTTTGCATACCCTAAGTCTTAAAAAAAACTGCACAAGTTTTCTGTAACTGTTCTATTCTGCTGTTTAACAGTTGGAAATGTTAAGTAAAGAACCGTGTGCCTCCGATTTAAACTTGCAATTTGACTGATGACTCGTTTATTTAATTACTTGAAAAAAGGGCACTGGCGTCACATGAAACAGTAAGTCATAAGTCTTCTTAGCACGGTTGCTAACTTTACCCCTGCACGCAGCCAGTTCAGGCCGTATTTTGGGTGTAATGGGAGGAGACAGCAGAGCCACCGTAGACAACCATAATTTCTCCCCACTGTCTTCCCCACCCAAGGGTCTGGCACTCGGCAATCATCAAGAACTGGAAGCCCACAGACTCTCCGGCACTATCTCATTGGTTCTGTTTAGTTGACTTCTATATTTTAATATACAGGATTTTGTATATAACAAGGAAATATCTTCCAAAATCTGAGATTTACCTGTATCAATTCAGCAGAGAAAAAGGTCCTTTTTCCACATGAGTGAAATTGCAGAGTCTTTTACATTGCCTTGTGTTTTGTCACTGTTGCAGCTGCTGCATAGTAGGTGTACAAAGGAAACTATTTGCAATGTTTTACACCATTTTTTTTTCATTTTCCAAGATTTTATAATGGACTTTATGAGGAACTATAACTATGCAACTAGCAATCTTACTAGTGCATTATGTTAAATTGTATTCTGCTGTAGCAGGGTGTCAGAATCCCCTGGTACAGGTTGTCTGCTACTGTTGATATATGAGATACTGCAGTACCAGGTTTGGAAACAAGAGGTAGCTCCAATATGGAGAAAAAGACATTCTCCATTAGAAATGAAAGGAGCAATGTTAATCCAAAGGAACCTGCTGGAAGGTTCTGGTAGACTCGCCAGGTCACTCTACACTACAGAAGAACATTCTTGAGATGGATGCTAAAGTAAGGGGCTACCCTAAAGGCTTAACATTTTGCTATAGTAACAGACTGTAAAATGCATCAAAATCTGCACTAAATTATTATGTGCTCCAACTTCTGTGCCATCTTCAGCATAGATGCCTAGTGGACACTTATTGAGTGGTTGATGCCTTGCATATAAATGGGACAATATCTTGCTTCTCAACAAGACAGCACAGAGTCTTCAGTAGTAAGCAGGAGATGCTCCTGGAGCACCATTAGAAAGAGGTGTCATAGCTTACAGAGGGTCTGCGGATGATGAGGCAGAAGAAGAGTAGTGGGAGCATAGAGCCTGCCTGTGTGGAAAGTGCAGTGGGCTCTGCACACAGGGACCTGGTATGCAAGCTGCCAGAGGTCCAGAAGGAAAAAGTTGTTGTGTAACTACCTCAACCCAATGGGGCAGCTGGAGTGCGACTAGAAGCAAAGGCAATGATGCAGTAGAGTTTTACTCCTGACCTAAGGCAGCTTGGACAGTGGCTCGCTGAGCGATAGTTTTTGTTCAAACAATTTTTATTTGCATTTTCTATCAGTTACATACATTACGTTCAAATCAACAAAATGTGCATATATCTTTAGATCCTGCAGAGCGCAATAAAAATCAAACATTCTTCAATCGCCTTTGAAATATTTCTTCACTGCTATTTGACCTAAAACTTTAATTAAGGCCTGCAAACAAATAACATTTAACTGGACTAAAACACATTAGGTGTGTGTGGGGGAAGTGGGGGTGGGGGTAGGGTGGAGAAGGGGAGGGGGTGGATGGGCTTGAGCAATTTATGAGGTGCTGACGGGAGCGGAGCTCCCCTTTTCCCTTTGTTTCTCCAGGTAACTTTTTTGAGGCCTTGGACTTCACAGTTGGCCTGTGTCTATCCAGGTTGTGAATCTTCCCGAAGCTCGGAAAGAAATCCATGTCTGCCACACTCCGTAAAATTTATTCATCGCTCCATCCCCCTCAGCACCCATTTCATCAAATCTCATTAGTTCATTTAGTTCCTCAACCCACATAGTCCTCGTCGGAGGGGAAGTGGACCACCACAGTCTTGGGATAATTCTTCTAACCGCTAGAATGAAGAAGCGTAATATTCCTCTTTTGATTGTTTTAATTGAGCCTGGGAGGATTGAGAGAAGGGCCATTTATATTGTTAGTGATATCTGTGTGGCGCAAATTGTATTGTGAACCTCCATCACTTCCCTCCACAGGGTGGCCACTGTTGGGCAGCTCCACCAGATGTGGGACATGTCCCCGCTGCCTGTGTTGCATCTCCAACATGTGGGAGGGGTGAGTGGGTAGATCCTATTTAGGGTTTCCGGGGTCCTGTACCACCGGGACATTATCTTAAAATTGAGGTCCTGTAGTTTGCATGCAGAGGACATTTTATGACACATGGTCCATGCTTTCTCCCAATCCTCCCTTGGAATGCTCCGTCCCAGCTCTCTCTCCCAACCGGACACGTATGCAGGTGCTTGGGACTCCAACCCCTGTGCCAGCAGCATATCGTAAACCCTGGATATTGCATGTTTCTGGGTGTCTGTAGACATGCAGCGTTGCTCAAAGGCTGTGAGTGTTTTAGTGAGGTTCACCCGAGGGACCAGGGACCCTACAAACCCCTTAAGCTGAAAATACTGCAGCCACGATCCCGGTTGTGTTCCCCTGTCTCCCAAGATTTCCAGTAGCGACTTCATTCCTGAAGGGTTCAGCACCTCCCTGAGGCGTGGGATTGGGGAGGGCGGCATCCCCAGTATCAGGGACCCCTGTACGGTTGTCTTGAATTGAGGGTTATATGTTAACGGGGTGAGAGGGCCCGGAACGGTTATGAGACCTGCGTTTGGCGCGAACTCCGCCTATGTTCGTAGGAGGTGTTCCATGAACGGGGATATCTTGGGTATGTCTTTAATGAGTCTAGGCGGGATCCAAATTGCTCCCTGTAATGATCCCGGTGATGGTTCATTCTCCATTTCCACCCAAAGTTTCGTGTTTTCGTTTTTTAGTATATCAACCATACAGTTAGCTATGTTCGCTTTATAATACATGGCCAGGTCAGGCAAGCCCAACCCCCCTTTTCCTCTTGGCCTAGTGAGTAGGGAATATCGCATTCGGGGCTTCCTTCCCCTCCATACAAACGCTGTAAGTAGTGACCTTAGTTTTTTAAGGAAAGTGCTTGGAAGTTTCACAGGCACTGTCTGGCAGATATACAAAAATTTTGAAACATAGTCCATTTTAAGGGCATTGATCCTCCCCCCCCCACGAGAGGAGCAGGGCTCTCCATCTGCTCAAATCCCTTTCTAGGCTCGTGGCGAAAGGCCGGTAATTTAACTCGAAAGCTTGTGAGGTATCTGCTGGCAGTTGTATTCCTAGATATTTTATTGCCGTGTGTTTCCAGCGATAGGGGAACTGGCCCTCTAATTGTGACACCTCGGTCTGCGGCAACGAGACATTGAGTATTTCTGATTTTTGCAAGTTGACTTTATAATTGCTCAATCTACCGAACTGCATGAACTCTCGGTGTAAAGCTGGTAGTCCGATGCGTGGGTTAGACAAATATAGCAAGAGGTCGTCTGCGAAGAGTGCCATCTTGTGTTCCACACCTCCGAAACGACATCCCGCTATGGAATCGTTCGAGTGAATCGCGTTCGCCAGTGCCTCCATTATGAGAATGTAGAGGAACGGAGACAGGGGACACCCTTGCCTAGTGCCGTTTTTAATTTGGAAGACGTCCGACAGGGTTCCGTTCACTCTAACTCTGGCAGAGGGGTCTCTGTACAGGGACATTATCCTCTCCAACATCCGCTGTCCTATTCCGATCTTAATCAAAGTTGACCGTAAGAAATTCCAATTGACCCTGTCGAACGCCTTCTCAGCGTCTATTGCCAGGAGGCACAGGGGACGGCCCCCCCCGCTTAGCTCTGGCTATGATGCTCAGGGACTTGATTGTATTGTCCCTGGCCTCTCTGCCCGGGACAAAACCGACTTGTTCCTTATGTATCAAACCCGGGATGATATCTTGCAAGCGTGTTGCGATTAGCTTAGCGAACATTTTAACATCTATATTGAGCAGTGATATAGGTCTGTAGTTGCCGCAGATCGAGGCGTCCTTGCCTGGCTTGGGTATAACCGAAATGTGTGCCATGAGCGCTTGCGTTGGGAATGGGTTCCCTCCTCCTATAGCATTGAATGCTCTTAGTAGGATGGGCGTGATTTCTTCTCTGAATGTTTTATAAAATCTCCCTGTAAGCCCGTCTGGGCCTGGACTTTTGTTTACTTTTAGATTTCTTATGATTTCTGCCAGTTCAGCTGTGGTAAAGTCCAGTTCTAGGGTCTCCGTATCCTCGTGTGGTATTCTGTTTGGGCCGTTAAGGTGGAGATATGCCTCTGTCTCAGTCCCTCCCTCTGAGTTACTGTTTGAGCTGTTGCTTTTTATGTTGTATAATTTTTCATAGTAGTTTTTGAACTCCCTTATGATGTCTGAAGTGGCGTGCACTATCCCTCCTCCACTTACTTGTATCTTGGGGACATGTGTTGCTTGGATTTTGGGGTGTAGGGTTTTGGCCAACCAGCTTCCACATTTGTCTCCAAACTCGAAGGCTCCCCTTCGGTATTTATCTCTTAGTGCTAGGGACCTCTGATCTAAAACACTTAGTATTTCCTGTCTTAAAATGGAGATTTCTGCTTTTAAGGTATCTTGTTGTGAGTTTTTATTTGCTGATTCTTTCGCCTGGAGTTTGTTGATTAATTTGGTCAGTTTTGCTGAATTTTCTTTTTTAAGTCTTGAGTCATGGGATATTAATACTCCTCTTATTACGCACTTCAGTGCCTCCCACTGATTAGGGGCGCTCGTTTTGTCTTTTTTATGTACCTCTATGAATTCTGCTATTGTTTTTTTAACCTCTAGGATGCAGAGCGAATCTTTAAGCAAGTTGTCATTAAGCCTCCATGAGAGTCCTCTCTTACGTTCTCTCAAGCCCGAGAACCCACCTAATACTGGTGCGTGATCGGACCAGATGAAGTCGCCCTGTGAACATCTCGGGGTACAGTCTAGGAAACTCTGGGATACTAGTAGTAGATCTATCCTACTGTACGAATTGTGGGCTAGTGAGTGGAATGTGTAGTCCCTGATCCCCGGGTGCAGTATCCTCCATAAGTCCACTAAATGCATTGCATCCAGTGTGCGTTTAAGTGATCGGATTGCTGCTTTGGGGGTAGAAGTCCTACCTGAAGACGTGTCCAGGTCCGGGTCCAGGGCCAGGTTTAAGTCTCCACCTAGAAGAATCTTGGAGCCTCCTGCGAAGTCTGCCAGCAGCTGTAGAAATCTCGTCGCGTACTTGACTTGCTCCTGGTTTGGAAGATAAATGTTAGCTATTGTTGTAACATTGTTTTCTGTTTCTAGCTTTAGGAAAACGTATCGCCCTTCTGGGTCAATTTTGGCTTCTAGTATCTGGTGTCTAAATTCCTTGTGGAAGGCAATCGATACTCCTCCTGCTTTTTTCGAGGGGTGGGGGCCATGAACCCAGACAGGGTAATATTTGGTCGCGCAGCTGGGGACCCCTTCTGCTTTAAAATGCGTTTCTTGGAGCATGGCCAACATCACCCTCTTTTTGTGCAGGTGTAGGAGTATCTGATTTCTCTTTTGCGCAATATTCAGGCCCTTTACATTAAATGTGCAGCATGTTAGGTCACCTGCTATTGTTGAAGCCATTTTGGGATGTCAAGTAAACGCCCATGTTCCCCCCAGGTGTGGGTTGGGAAGGGGGGGTGGAATGAGAGGTGGGAAGGGTGGGTGGACACAGAGGGTAGGAGACACACGAGACTTGGGGAAACTTTGTATAACTGTATTAAACATGCGGGAACTATCGTTATACGACTGACAGCAAGGGTTATTCAGACCCTCGCTTCCCGGTGGGTTCGTGGAAGCGAACAACTTTTGGACAAACTCGTCCCCGCTTCCTCCACCCGCACCGTACGTTTATTATGTAACGTTGCAAACTGATTTCAACTCCAAATAGGCCCGGGACCCCTCTCGGACATATTTGTATCCGTCTAACTAAATAAATTAGCAGGAGTAACACTGGTTCCTCAAGTGTGGCCGCTGGCTGATGGCGCGCGTGTCCCTTGCGACCCTTTGCGCGCGGATCTGCGTCTTGTTCTTTGGTCCACTTCTTGCCACTCATTTCTTGGCGGCGGGATTGGCAGGGAGCATATGTTAGGCCAATCTGGTAGCGCTATGGATGGCAGTTCAAATGTGGCTAGTAGTTTCGGCAGATCTCCCAGTCCTCCGAACCGGGCGGTCTTGCCATCTTTATTGACAAATAGCTGGAATGGGAATCCCCAGCGGTAATTAATTTCTTTTTCTTTGAGTAGCGCCAGAAGTGGTCTCAGGGCCCTGCGGAATTGTAGTGTGCGGCGTGAGAGGTCTGTGAGGATCAACAGCGGTACTCCCTGGTATGATAGGTCTCCTGCTCTTCTCGCACGCTGGAGAATCTGATCTTTGGTTGAGTAGAAGTGTATTCTACAAATAACGTCTCTGGGCTTGTTCGGATCGGATGGTTTTGGGCCTAGCGAGCGATGGATTCGGTCTATTTCAATAGCCGCGTCTTTGGGTTTTTGCAAAAGGTCATTGAAAAACTTGCGTGCCCAAGTTTCTAGTTGAGGGGGGGTGATGTCTTCCGTGAGGCCCCTGATCCTAATGTTATTTCTACAGTGGCGATTTTCTAAGTCGTCTATCGCGGCATAGAGTTCTGTTATCTGCTGTGCTTGTTGATGTAGTTCCTGCGTATGCGAGTCAATGGTATTAGAGATTTGTTCCTGACTCTCTTCTACTGTTTCCACCCTTTGCCCTATGTGACGGATGTCTTGTTGTAGTACTATAATATTTTTTTTGTGCGAGGCTTCCATGTTTTTAAAAAGTTCGTTTATTTCCCCTCTAGTGGGGAGGGCCTGAAGATGTGCCTTCCAGTCCCATTCTGCGTGGGGGGTTGCATGTTCTGGGCTTCTGTTTTGGTACCTTGTGCAGTCGTTTTTGCCACCCCTATATTCCGGGGCCGGGGGCTCTGGTTCTGGGGCTGTGTCATCTCCCCTTGCTTTTCCCCAATTGGTTTGCTTCTCCCTTGCGGAGCTGGGGCTGTTCGTGAGGGGTCTCATGTCCCTTCTCGTTTCCTGCGGGTCCGGGTAATGGGGCTGGTGGGAGGGGGAGGGGTGTCTTCTCGCCTCTGCACTTTGACCTTCGTACGGGGGGTTCTATGCTGCATCTTGGTGTGAGGAGGCCCCCTTTAAGCTGCCCTTCTGCGGGGCTTTTAGAGTGTCCTCGTTCCTCTTTTCTTCTGCTCTGGCAAGAGCTGGGGAATCTGTATAAAGTTCCTCCATGCTGCCCCCTCCTCCCTGTGTGCTCGTGCAGGGCTGTTTGGCCATTGTGCTATTTAATGTGCGCCCTTCTCGAGCGCTGGCCCTGAGACTGCTCTCCCTCTCCTGCTCGTTCGTCAGGGGTTCGCCTGCTGGGGGCCCCGTTGCCTCCGCTCCCATTACCTGTCCGTCGGACCCGTTCTCTTCTCGCTTCTCCGCTCTGGATGCGGCGCTCTCGCTGTGCGCTGTGTTCAGCCGCCGGCCGGTCACGTGGTCTTCCTCCTTCTCCCCTGCCGGCGCCATCTTGCTCCTCTCTCCGCTTCCTCCTGGCTCCGTCTGTGGTCGCAGGTAAGCCGTGAGTCGTCCTCCCAGCGTGCCCGCCGTCTTCTTTGGTGTCTCCAGCGTCTTTCTTTTGCCTATGCTGAACTGCTGTGGGGTCCCGGTCTCCTCCGGAGCTGTTTTGCGGTGCTGGGCTCGGGAGCGGTGCAGGAACGCGACCTATCCGCTCATTCGCTGGCCACGCCCCCTCCGCTCATTCGCTGGCCACGCCCCCTCCGCTCATTCGCTGGCCACGCCCCCTGAGCGATAGTTTTGCACAGGGACATGTTGCGCATCTGTGTCTGACAGGTTATCTCATGTAAAAGGGTCCTAACTCCTGAAAATGGGACCGGGTGAAATGGGTTGCAGGTGTGGAATATGACAGCAGTTATGCAGAGACTTTACACAAGTTCGGTTAAACAAACAATGCTTTACTAAATTAGAATAAAAAATCATATGGCGATAGCATACAATGGTATTATTTGGATACACTGCAGTTTACAAACATTCAGCAATGCTTTAACTTGGTCCATACCGTACAAATAGGGTGTCCTTAATATTTTGCACACAATATAGAATTATCACAGTCAATAAATGGTTTACCCTGGCCAGGGGTAAATAGCCCCACAGATGCTGGTGGAAAGTAGAAGTCTCCTTTAAAATAATTTAGTTCGGCAGGAACTTCAGTTAACGAAATGACTAAATCTGCTAACCGAAATATTCAATCACTGTTCCCTGAACAAATTATTAGCACAGAACCTCTGGGGAGGCCGGGCAGTGATTAAGTAAGAACTATCCGTTTTAGGGTGGCTTCACACAAGCGTGTTTTTGTGCGTACATAGGTGTGTACATAAGTGCGCACTCATGTACTTGCAAAAACACACGTGAATGCAGGTCTGTGCATTGTTTAAAATGGAGCCGCGGCTGCTGCAGGCGGCTCCATTGAAAACAATGGTCTGCCGGCACCCCTGCATTGTTTTTCAGGGAAGGTCTTTACATATAAGCCCTTCCCTGAAAAATCAAAAATTTTAGTATAAAAAAATAAATAAATAAATAAACTTACCTGTCCACCGCTGCCATGTACTCTGCAGGGATGAAGAACACATCTGCCGCATGCGGCAGATGTTTCCTTCATCCCTGCTAGTAAAAAGAATTCCTTGTTACTACATCTGCCACATCTGTGACAGATGCAGCAAAGGAATTCTTCAATTCTCTACCGCAGCTGTCACACATGACAGCTGGGGTAGAGGATGCTCCTGCCGGCACCCTGTCATTGGTTTTCAGGGAAGGGCTTTAAATATAAGCCATTCCCTGAAAATCAAGTAAAAGGGCTGTAAAAAACAACAACAAAATAGATACTCACCTTGCTTCAGCTGCCGGGGCTCAGCCACATCTTCTCCTGCTGGCCCCTGCTCTGTAGTGCTGATCTATCAGCAGGTGGGGATTTGAAATCTCCGCCTGCTAAAACAACTAAATGTGCTTGGCTGAGGTGCTCAGCCAATCACAGGCAGCTCTCGCTGAATGAATGACAGGCCAGATGTGTTCTTCATCCCTGCGGGGTACACGGCAGCGGCGGACGGGTAAGTTTATTTTTTTATTTATTTTTTACACTAAAATTTTTGTTTTTCAGGGAAGGGCTTATATGTAAAGCCCTTCCATGAAAAACAAATCAAGGGTGCCGGCAGACCATTGCTTCCAATGGAGCCGCTGGGAGCAGCCGCGGCTCCATTGAAAACAATGCATGCATTCATTATGGTGCACACATGTCCTATCTTTGCAGGCACATGCCTGTAAAGCACAGACATGTGCACACACCATAGGGAATGCATTGGGGCCAATAGACGTGTGTTTTTGTGCGTGCTTCTGCACGCACAAAATATACGCTCGTCTGAAGCCACCCTTACTGGTGATGAGCCTGGGTGATGGCACTCATGATTACATACCACCAAAACTTTAATATCCAGATACTGGCGCTCAGTCTTTTTGCTCTCACTGGTGATTTCTTTCCCAGTGAAAGTTCGGCACTTGTGGTCGATAGTTGCAGCTGACATCTGCTTGGCAGACCAACCTCTGGCACTCGCTTTGCAGCAGTTGGGTAGTGCCACTTCAGGAATCCAAGTTGATCTCACTCTAGTATAAGAAAATCCCAGCACACTTGGATTTGGGATTTGCTGTCATTCCTCTCTGCAGTTCTTCTCAAGCTCTGTCAGGTTGGATGGTGACCGTTTGTGGACATCATTCTCAGGTCTCTCTAGAGATGTTCAATTGACTTCAAGCCAGGACTCTGGCTGGGCCACTCAAGGACATTTACAGAGTTGTCCTTAAGCTTCTCCTGTGTTGTCTTAGATGTATGCTTAGGGTCATTGTCTTGTTGGTAAGTGAACCTTCTGCTCAGTCTGAGGTCTCTTGCACTTTAAATCAGGTTTTCATTAAGAACATCTTCCTACTTTGCTCCGTTTAGCTTTCCATCAACTCTAACCAGTTTCCTTGACCCAACCACTGAAAAATACTCCCACAACATGATGCCATCACCACTAGGCTTTACTATAGGTATGGTATTGAGCAGGTGATGGGCAGTGGGTGGTTTCCTCCAGACAGAACGCTTAGAATTGAGATTTAAAAAATTCTGTCTCGGTTTTATCAGATCAGAAATCTTGTTTCTCACACTCTGAGAGTCCTTTAGGTGCTTTTTGACAAACTCCAGATGGGCTTTCATGTGTGAGTAAAGCTTCTTTCTGGACACTCTGCCATAAAGCCATACATCTCAAAGATGATCAAGAGAAATTGGAGGCACTAGAGCTAAATTTTAAGTGTCATGGCAAAGCGTCTGAACACTTATGTGAATGCAAAATATTAGTTTTTAATTTTTCTTTTTTGATTACAAAGATTTCTAAAATTCTGTTTTCTCTTTGTTATTATGGGGTAATGAGTGTGAATAATGGGAGGGAAATTGATATATATACACTACCGTTCAAAAGTTTGGGGTCACCCAAACAATTTTGTGTTTTCCATGAAAAGTCACACTTATTCACCACCATGCGTTGTGAAATGAATAGAAAATAGAGTCAAGACATTGACAAGGTTAGAAATAATGATTTGTATTTGAAATAACATTGTTTTTACATCAAACTTTGCTTTCGTCAAAGAATCCTCCTTTTGCAGCAATTACAGCATTGCACACCTTTGACATTCTAGCTGTTAATTTGTTGAGGTAAGCTTGTGAAATTGCACCCCACGCTTCTAGAAGCATCTCCCACAAGTTGGATTGGTTGGATGGGCACTTCTGGCGTACCATACGGTCAAGCTGCTCCCACAACAGCTCAATGGGGTTCAGATCTGGTGACTGCGCTGGCCACTCCATTACCGATAGAATACCAGCTGCCTGCTTCTGCTGTAAATAGTTCTTGCACAATTCGGAGGTGTGTTTAGGGTCATTGTCCTGTTGTAGGATGACATTGGTTCCAATCAAGCGCTGTCCACTGGGTATGGCATGGCGTTGCAAAATGGAGTGATAGCCTTCCTTATTCAGAATCCCTTTTACCCTGTACAAATCTCCCACCTTACCAGCACCAAAGCAACCCCAGACCATCACATTACCTCCACCATGCTTAACAGATGGCGTCAGGCATTCTTCCAGCATCTTTTCATTTGTTCTTCGTCTCACAAACGTTCTTCTTTGTGATCCAAACACCTCAAACTTGGATTCATCCGTCCACAACACTTTTTTCCAGTCTTCCTCTGTCCAATGTCTGTGTTCTTTTGCCCATCTTAATCTTTTTATTTCATTGGCCAGTCTCAGATATGGCTTTTTCTTTGCCACTCTGCCCTGAAGCCCCAAATCCCGCAGCCGCCTCTTCACTGTAGATGTTGACACTGGTGTTTTGCGGGTACTATTTAATGAAGATGCCAGTTGGGTACCTGTGAAGCGTCTGTTTCTCAAACTAGAGACTCTAATGTGCTTATCTTCTTGCTTAGTTGTGCAACGCGGCCTCCCATTTCTTTTTCTACTCCGTTTAGAGCCTGTTTGTGCTGTCCTCTGAAGGGAGTAGTACACACCGTTGTAGGAAATCTTCAATTTCTTAGCAATTTCTCGCATGGAATAGCCTTCATTTCTAAGAACAAGAATAGACTGTCGAGTGTCAGATGAAAGTTCTCTTTTTCTGGCCATTTTGAGCGTTTAATTGACCCCACAAATGTGATGCTCCAGAAACTCAATCTGCTCACAGGAAGGTCAGATTTATAGCTTCTGTAACGAGCTAGACTGTTTTCAGATTTGTGAACATGATTGCACAAGGGTTTTCTAATCATCAATTAGCCTTCTGAGCCAATGAGCAAACACATTGTACCATTAGAACACTGGAGTGATAGTTGCTGGAAATGGGCCTCTATTCACCTTTGTAGATTTTGCACAAAAAAACAGGCATTTGCAGCTAGAATAGTCATTTACCACATTAGCAATGTATAGAGTGCATTTGTTTAAAGTTAGGACTAGTTTAAAGTTATCTTCATTGAAAAGTACAGTGCTTTTCCTTCAAAATTAAGGACATTTCAATGTGACCCCAAACTTTTGAACGGTAGTGTATATATTTTTAATTTGCACAAGGCTACAACTAGAGATGAGCGAGCATGCTCTGTTAAGGCAGATACTCGAGCAAGCATTGCCCTTCTCGAGTAACTGAATACTCATCCGAGCAAATGCTGGGGGGGCAAGGGGAGAGTGAGAGAGATCTCTCTCTTCCCCCGTTCACCCCCGTTTCCCCTCGCTCACCTCTGCCGCCCCCCTCCCCCCCCCCACATTTGCTCAGGCAAGTATCCAGTTACTCGAGAAGAGCGATGCTCGCTCGAGTACCTGCCTTAACCGAGCATGCTCGCTCATCTCTAGCCACAACATAAAATGTAAATAAAAGTATAAGGGTCTGAAGATTTTCCAGACCCAATATAGTACAGCCAACCATGACAGCTGGCACGCTACATAAATTGAGTAGGTGGCTATGCTACTCTAGCATGTCCGCTGCCATTTAGTTTTAATGGCTGTCTGTGCTACACAAATAGTCTCGCTACCTCTGTAGCATGCTAATGAGATTTGTGTTAGCATTGCTACAATTGTACGTAGGTTCACCTTGGCAAGAGTTGAGGCCAACGCAAGTAAGTGGGGTCACAAAACAATTTCAAAAGTAAATAATAAAGACAATGCACAGAGGCTTGTGGATTATCAAGCTGGGAATACGTGTTTTTACAGTGGTACCATAAACACACGGTGTCCTACTAAGTCTGCCATGTAAATCCCATTCTAGGAAGAGCTGGGGCTTAGATGCCTGACAGCCAGGCTCCTGCTCTAACTGTTGGAATCAAAGAAACCCCAGATCCTGGCCATTTAATGACCAGGTCATGTCACCAGGTCATAACCGACAGGTCATGTTTTCAGGATATCCTCTAGTAAGAACACCTGTGGCAATGTCTGAGGCACTGACAATAATTACATCACTTGTGCAACACTGAGGAAATCCTGAAAACATGATGTGTGGGGGTCCCTGAGGACTGGAGTTGGGGAACAGATTAAAGGATGTTTGCAGAGAGTGCTGCTTACATTTGCTTACCCGGATAAAACAGCGTGCTCTGATCCTGGACAGGTCATTCCCATGATGTCTAGTTATTTATTGTACAAATTTGCCGATCATTACCATAATGGTTTTCTGCATCAATGACTAATAGAATAGTTAACTGTTTAAAAAAACCCTTTTTTTATGCTTTTTCTCATATTGCCATAAAAAAAAGGTTAAAAAAATTAAAACCCCACATATTTGGTATTGTCGCGTCTACAACGACGCGTACAATAAGCTGCACATGCTTTTGAGTGTGCATGGAAAAAAGCGTAAAAAAAAAGCTACAAAACTGAGGCAAAATGCTACTTTTTAGCATTTTGCCTCCCTAAAAATGCAATAAAAGTGATCAAAAAACCCGTATGTACCCCAAAATGGTACCAATAAAAACTGCAGCTCGTCTCACAAATAATAAGCCCTCACAGAGCTCCGTACATAAAAAAATTAAAAAGTTACAGGACTTTGAATGCAGCGATTTAGAAAAAAAAAAAAGATTTAAAAAAAAAAAGGGATTTTATTGCAGAAAAGTGGAAAAAAAAATGTAAGAATTTTGGTATCGTTGTAACCGTACCGACCCGCAGAAAAAATGGAATGTCTCATTTATGCTGCATGATTAACGCTGTAAAAAAAGAAAAAAAAATCTATGGCAGAATTGATGCGTTTTCTCTCCATGCTATCATAAAAAAAAATAAAAGTTTTACAATATAGTCAATGTATCCAAAAGTGGCACGGATAAAAACTACAGTTTGCCACGCAAAAAACAAGCCCTTATACGGCCGCATCGACGGAAAAATAAAAAAGTTATGGCTTTGATAAACGGAGAAGAAAATCCGCCAAAAATTGTTGCGTCCTTAAGCCTAAAGTAGGCCATGTCATGAAGGGGTTAAATAATTAAAATCTGTTACTATTAAAGGGATATTCCGGTTACCCAAAGTTGCTGTCAGAGAATGGTAATCAAACGTTTTTAAGGTTTTCAGTGTGGTTATAAACCATCATCTTCTACTGGAACTTCAGAAGTGTTTATCTGGTTACGACCTGTAGGCATTCCAGCTCGATAGGGTTGACACCCAGCCGGTAACTCACTGGCCCAGTTGGTAATCAAGTCCAAAGGCCTCGGTACCAGTATTTATTTTTCATCAGCCATATTAATGGGTAATAAAAAATAAATGTCAGGTGGTCTCACCTGTGGCCAGGCAGCAATCCAGCACCATCCAGTATGTCACTTACCTTGTCAAGCTTCCAGTGGGCCATTGCTGTTGTAAACAGACACTGTGACCGCTGACCTCTCCTCCCAACATCTATGTCCTGCATGCACTGCAGATGCCAGGAGGAGAGGTCAGGAGTCACATCCTCTGATCACAACAGTGGCGACCGGATAGGAGCTAGACAGAGTGACTGACATATTGGATGGTGCTGGTTTGCTGCCTGGCCGCAGGTTCAAGGTGGGTAGTGTACAATGGGAGCCCTATTACTATTGGGGGCCACTACTAGGGGCATTATTACTACTGGGGACCACTACTGGGAGCACTGTTACTAATAGAAGCACTATTGCTACAAGAGGCACTGTTACTACTGCAGACACTGTCACTAATGGGGCCACTACTGGGTGCATTGTTACTATGGGGACACTATTGTGGGCACTATTACTACTGGGGCATCTCTAAGAGCACTGTTATTATTGGGGCCATTTCTGGGGGTACTATTACTACTATGAGCACTGTTACCATTGAGTCACTTCTGGGGGCATTATTACTACTGCAGTCACTGTTACTATTGGGGCCACTACTGGGTGCATTGTTACTATGGGGACACTATTGCGGGCACTATTACTACTAAGGCACTACTGAGAACACTAATACTATTGGGGCCACTTTCGGGGGCACTACCACTACTGTGGGCACTGTTACTATTTGGGCCACTACTAGGTGCATTGTTACTATGGGGACACTATTGTGGACACTGTTATTACTGGGGCACTGTTACTATTGGGGTCACTTCTGGGGGTACTATTGCTACTATGAGCACTGTTACTATTGGGGCCACTTCTGGGGACACTACTACTGTGGGCACTGTTACTACTGGGGCCACTTCTGGGAGTACTATTACTACTGCAGGCATTGTTACTATTGGGGCCACTACTAGGTGCATTGTTACTATGGGGACACTATTGTGGACACTGTTATTACTGGGGCACTACTGAGAGCACTGTTACTACTGGGGCCACTACTTTGAGTACTGTAACTATTGGGGCCACTCCTTTGAGCACTATTACTATTGGGGTGACCTCTGAGGGTGCTATTACTACTGCAGGTATTTCTACTATTGGAGCACTACTACTTTTGGGAACACTAAGGGATACAATTACTAGTGGCAGCCACTGAAATTATATAGGTAAAACTAGATTTTCATCTAAGAACTAATTAATGTAAGAAGGTAAATGTGATGGTGATGGGCCTTATTTCAACATATGTGATAATAATATAATTATAGAATAATTTTTAAGAAACCAATGCCATTTAACTTAGGGAGGCATTTCAGAAATGATGTCTACTCTTGAATCCAACATTGTCACAGGCAGTAAATTAGAGGTGGAGAACTGCTGAGTATATAACTAATGGTTAACTCGATCCAAAAAAGTACATAAAAGGCCTTTCTGAACTTCTTGCCCTTCTTAATGACTTTTCTTCTCAATGTTAATAGTGAAGATTTTTCCCTCAAAATATTCAATAATAATTTAATAACAAAATGCCCAGATTACAGATTCCAGAAATCATCACATTTGCGGTGTGGGACTACCTTGTTTTTGGGTCGTTGTTTTTGATATCTGCAGGAATTGGAGTATTTTTTGCTGTAAAAGAGAGAAAAAAAACAACCTCGGCTGACTTTCTTGTTGGCGGTAAACAGATGACATGCGGACCGGTGGCATTATCCCTGACTGCCAGCTTTATGTCAGCGGTGACGATTCTTGGGGCCCCGGCTGAAGTTTATCGTTTCGGGGCTTCCTTTGGCTTATTTTTCATTGCCTATACCTTCGTTGTCATTTTTTCAGCAGAGTTGTACATATGAGGAAAGCCCATCTTTCAATTTTTTGTGAGAAGAAATAGGGAAAAAAACACAATTAATTTTTTTTTTGGGGGGGGGGTTGCTTTTATAGAGTTCACTACACAGTGCAAATATTTTAGCTTCATTTTGTGACGATACCTAATTTATATAGTTTTTGTTACATTTTAGCAATTTTTTATAATAAAAAAAAAAATCACATCTCCTGTATATAATTATATATGTACAACTGGTATAAGCTATACATTTCCTGTATATAGTGATATTGACCATTCTGATATAACCTGGATATTTCCTGTATATGATTGCGCACTTTACACACAATTTAAAAATTTATCCAAAACTGACCAGTTACTCGTAGTGGTGGTGCTATGTCTTTCATGCACATGAACTGTCAAACCCCGGTGGAACACGGAGACAGCAGGCATAACTAATGGACTGGCAACCAAAACATGCACCATACATACCTACACACATAATAGGGGGAACAGATCAAGAATGTAGGAGGTATTGGTTTGTGGATTGGCCAAGTCACTTAAGCCCGCAAGCTCACTTCAAAGGTCCTTGTTGTCTCGCGGGTCCCTACTCTAATGAGACAACTACACCCAGAAAACCGGCCTGCAAACAGGGTGATCATCTGATTAGGACAGCCCCATGCTGCAAACCAAGTACTAACTCACCCAGATATGGTAAATAATCAAAGCAGATTAGGACACAATTCACACTAATACAGCATGGAAACACATACAAAATGGAACAGGACTGTTTACACTACATCTCTGCAACCAGCTCAGTCACACAGAACACATCAGAGCTCACAACCACAAAGCAACAAGCATGAATGCAAACACAAGGGGGAATGAGTAATACCAGCTCTTTCCAGCCAGAGGGCTGATTTTTATATGCAACAGACCGGTGATGATTGGCTGGCTAGAGAACATCACACCCAGCCAGCTCAATCATTCCACACCTGTGGAAATGTAGTCCTGACAACCCATAATACTACAGGTCCCAGAAGCACAACCTAACAGGTGGCTGTAGCACTCTCACTCCATCTCAGTCAATGTTACTGGACCTTGGTTACTTCTTATGGTTATTAGTTCCACCCACTCAGATTCGTTCCACAGCTAGGTGCCCCAGTCGGCCAATGACTTCCTGCTTTCTGCACTTCACTGAAAATGTTCCCCTTTACCCTCTTGCAGAATCACACCTACTATGTATGGTCAGGTTCAGCACCAATATTGCTGGTGGCATACACCAGGCCTCACTGCCCCTGCTCTCATCCTTCATGCTGACAAGTGGTGGTAGTTCTATGTTCAAGCTATTCTGCTTTGAATCAATCAATAGGCCACATCTTCCAGGCGTAACCAAACTCAATGCAGGACTACAAGCTTTGTAAGCTTACTCTAAGCTTCACAAGCTGAGGTCTAGACTATATAACCTTTACTCATTCCCCTGCTTTGCATAGACTTTGGGAAATGACCTCAATTTGTATAGCAGCGTGAGGCCTGACTTACATGAGCGTATGGTCACAGTTTATTACATGAGCAGGTTTTGAGCGAGTAATACTGTAACATCAAACTGGGTCATGAACACTCAACAGAGTTTTACTGGCCCGCAAACTGCCGAACTGCGGGCTGGACATGCAAATCGCCAGCAGGCAAACTCAGAAGCAGCAAACATAACTAAAGGATAGACATAATACACTGACTGACAAACACTCAAAACACTTACCAGCATTCTTGCACGCATAGCCAGTTTGAATAACTATAGAATGAACCAATGAAATTAGTTTGTATTTTGGCCAAGATACTTAAAAGCCAGCGAGCCCAACTTCAAGAGTCCCTACACTAATGAGACAACTAACCCCAGGAAAACTTTCCTGCAATGTGGGGCGATCGTCCTGATAGGGTCGACCCTGTGCTGGAACCTAGGGACCTACCTCGTTCTAGATGATACACGACCCACACCAAGATACAGTTCACACCACACATACTGAGAGCCACAGACATTCAGGAGCATGACACTGTTCACACTGAACATCCTGAACGCTGCACAGACACTTCAGGAGCAAACACTGTTCACACTGAATATCCTGAACGCTGCACAGACTCTTCAGGAACAAACACTGTTCACACTGAACATCCTGAATGCTGCGCAGACACTTAAGGAACAAACACTGTTCACACTGGAAATACAGAATAAGCACAAAAGATACAGAAGGTTGCACAGACATGCAGAAGTAAGGCACAGTTCATGCAGAACAGAGCCTGCTCAGACACGCAGGAGCATGACACTGTTCAGACCAGAACAGACTGGAAAAAGAACAGCAGTCTCACGCAAAGGAGCTGGTATATATATGAGCACAGACCTTAGGGATTGGCTGACTGGGGAAATCCACACCCAACAAGGTCAATCATTCCACTCCTGTGGGACTATGCTGCTGAAAACCTATACAGTACAACAGATCCCAGCAGCAACCCTAACAGTACCTCTTCCTTAAAAAAGGGGCCTCTGGGGATACAGGTACCTAGCAAATACGCTGCACCAATCTCCCATAGGCTGCAATGTTGCAGCTCATACAAATTAGATGAACTACGCGCACAAGAAAAATCGCAGTATGCACTATTTCGGCACATAAAACACGAGCATACACGCCAAGATAGTGCATGGTGATACACAGCAGGTATGCAATATCATTGCATATTTGCTGCATGCTGTGCCAGCGGCTCTCGTTTGCGGCACACCAGCTTACAATGTTGTGTGAGCCTGGCCTGTGATAGAGACAGAGCCACCACCCTGTACATAATAAATAGACATATAAAAGAGCAATAAAACAGCAGCACAACATTTCATATTATTAAACCATTTATACCAATTGCCACTTCTGATAGATAGATATACGATAGATAGATAGATAGATAGATAGATAGATAGATAGATAGATAGATAGATCGATATAAGATAGATAGGTGATAGATAGATAGATAAATAGATATGAGAAAGATAGATAGATATTAGATAGATAGAAAGAAGATAGATAGTTGATAGATGGAAAAATAGATATGAGATAGATAGAAGATAGATAGATAGAGAGATTAATAGATATTAGATAGATAGATAGATGGATGATAGGTAGATAAATAGATATGAGATGGATAGAAGATAGATAGATATACATGAGATAGATACATAGATATTAAGATAGATATAAGATAGATAAATATGAGATAGATAGATGATAGATAGATAGATAGATAGATAGATAGATAGATAGATAGGAGATAGATAGATATACATGAGGTAGATGGATAAATCGATATGAAGATAGATGATAGATAGATAAATAGTTATGAGATAAATATATAGATAGATACTAGATAGATAGATATTAGATATATATGAAATAGATAGATAAACAGATATTAAGATAGATATAAGATAGATAATTATGAGATAGATAAATATAAAATGGATAGATATGAGATAGATAAAAAGATATTAAGATAGATATATGATAGATAAATATGAGATAGATAGATAAATATGAGATAGATAGATAGATATGAGATAGATAGATAGATAGATATGAGATAGATAGATAGATAGTTATGAGATGGGTAGATAGATAGGTTAGACACTATTTGTGCAGCCGTTATTAGTGTAACACTGCCAAAGACCTGCCTTTCTGATTTTGACCTTTTATATGCAGCGTCATATACAAATTACAACTCGGATTGAACACCAGAAAGTTTCATTTCAAATGCAAGCAATGTCAGAAACTCTGGGCATATCCTGTCCTCCAATGCATTGCCTTCTACGAAATTCTTTAATGTGTTAAGAGTAGAGATGAGCGAACGTACTCGTCCGAGCTTGATGCTCGGGCGAATATTATGGTGTTCGGGATGCTCGTTACTCTTAACGCGCACCACGCGGTGTTCGGGTTACTTTCACTTTCATCTCTGAGACGTGAGCGCGCTTTTCTGGCCAATTGAAAGACAGGGAAGGCATTACAACTTCCCCCTGTGACGTTCAAGCCCTATACCACCCCCTGCTGTGAGTGGCTGGCGAGATCAGATGTCACCCGAGTATAAAAATCGGCCCCTCCCGCGGCTCGCCTCAGATGCGTTGTGAGTTAGCTGAGGGAAAGTGCTGTTGTGTTGGAGCTGCTGTAGGGAGAGTGTTAGGAGTGAGTGTAGGCTTCAAGAACCCCAACGGTCCTTCTTAGGGCCACATCTATCCGTGTGCAGTAGTGTGGAGGCTGCTGTCAGGAGTGTTGCACATTTTTTTTTTTTTTCAAAATCGGCTGTGCAGAGCATTGCGCCCTGCAGTAATACTACAGGGACAGAAGTGGTGGTTAGGCAGGGAGAGTGTTAGGAGTGAGTGTAGGCTTCAAGAACCCCAATGGTCCTTCTTAGGGCCACATTTAACCGTGTGCAGTACTGTGCAGGCTGCTGTTAGCAGTGTTGCATTTTTTTTTTTTCAAAATCGGCTGTGCAGAGCATTGCGCCCTGCAGTAATACTACAGGGACAGAACTGTGTAGGTAGGGCCAGAAGACATATATTATTGATTGAATACAGTCAGTGGGCCTTCCCTTTAAAAAAAAAATGGAAACATTCTATTTGGCCTGCCTCTGACAGTCCTCAGCGTTCTGGGTACATGTGTGGTGGGTGGAGAACGTAAAGAAATCATACGCAGCCAGCTACGTTTAACAGCAGGCTTGCGCCAATTTATTTCCTGCCTGGGAAAAATCACCGCTCTGCTGCACTTCATATAACACTGCAGTTCTGTGGAACACATTTCTAATCTGATTGAATATAGTCAGTGGGCCTTCCCTTTAAAAAAAAAGGGAAACATTCTATTTGGCCTGCCTCTGACAGTCCTCAGCGTTCTGGGTACGTGTGTGGTGGGTGGAGAACGTAAAGAAATCATACGCAGCCAGCTACGTTTAACAGCAGGCTTGCGCCAATTTATTTCCTGCCTGGGAAATCAAATCACTGGTAATACAGCATGCTGAGGGGTAGGGGTAGGCCTAGAGGACGTGGACACGGCCGAGGACGCGGAGGGCCAAGTGAGGGCGTGGGCACAAGCCGAACTCCTGATCCAGGTGTATCGCAGCCGACTGCTGCCCGATTACGAGAGAGGCACGTTTCTGGCGTCCCCACATTCATCGCACAATTAATGGGTCCACGCGGGAGACCTTTATTAGAAAATGAGCAGTGTGAGCAGGTCCTGTCGTGGATGGCAGAAAGTGCTTCGAGCAACCTATCGTCCACCCACAGTTCTGCGCCGTCCACTGCTGCAAATCCGAATCCTCTGTCTGCTGCTCCTCCTTCCTCCCAGCCTCCTCACTCCACTACAATGACACATGCTCAGGAGCGGGAAGACTCCCAGGAACTGTTCTCGGGCCCCTGCTCAGATTGGGCAGCAGTGGTTCCTCTCCCACCAGAGGAGTTTATCGTCACTGATGCCCAACCATTGGAAAGTTCCCGGGGTCCGGGGGATGAGGCTGGGGACTTCCGGCAACTGTCTCAAGACCTTTCAGTGGGTGAGGAGGACGATGACGATGAGACACAGTTGTCTATCACTGAGGTAGTAGTAAGGGCAGTAAATCCGAGGGAGGAGTGCACAGAGGATTCTGAGGAAGAGCAGCAGGACGATGAGGTGACTGACCCCACCTGGTTTGCAACGCCTACTCAGGACAGGTCTTCAGAGGGGGAGGCAAGGGCAGCAGCAGGGCAGGTTGCAAGAGGCAGTGCGGTGGCCAGGGGTAGAGGCAGGGTCAGACCGAATAATCCACCAACTGTTTCCCAAAGTGCACCCTCGCGCCATGCCACCCTGCAGAGGCCAAGGTGCTCTAAGGTCTGGCAGTTTTTCACAGAGACGCCTGACGACCGCCGAACAGTGGTGTGCAACCTTTGTCGCGCCAAGATCAGCCGGGGAGCCACCACCAACAGCCTCACCACCACCAGCATGCGCAGACATATGATGGCCAAGCACCCCACAAGGTGGGACGAAGGCCGTTCACCGCCTCCGGTTTGCACCGCTGCCTCTCCCCCTGTGCCCCAACCTGCCACTGAGATCCAACCCCGCTCTGAGGACACAGGCACTACCGTCTCCTGGCCTGCACCCACACCCTCACCTCCGCTGTCCTCGGCCCAATCCAGCAATATCTCGCACCGCACCGTCCAGCCGTCGCTAGCGCAAGTGTTTGAGCGCAAGCGCAAGTACGCCGCCACGCACCCGCACGCTCAAGCGTTAACCGTCCACATAGCCAAATTTATTAGCCTTGAGATGCTGCCGTATAGGGTTGTGGAAACTGAGTCCTTCAAAAGTCCACGAACTGCTGCAGGGTCTGACAGAGCAGACCGACCGCTGGCTTGCGCCGCTGAGCCTCCAACCGGGCATGGTCGTGTGTGACAACGGCCGTAACCTGGTGGCGGCTCTGCAGCTCGGCAGCCTCACGCACGTGCCATGCCTGGCCCACGTCTTTAATTTGGTGGTTCAGCGCTTTCTGAAAAGCTACCCACGCTTGTCAGACCTGCTCGTAAAGGTGCGCCGGCTCTGTGCACATTTCCGCAAGTCCCACACGGACGCTGCCACCCTGCGGACCCTGCAACATCGGTTTACTCTGCCAGTGCACCGACTGCTGTGCAACGTGCCCACACGGTGGAACTCTACGCTCCACATGTTGGCCAGGCTCTATGAGCAGCGTAGAGCTATAGTGGAATACCAACTCCAACATGGGCGGCGCAGTGGGAGTCAGCCTCCTCAATTATTTTCAGAAGAGTGGGCCTGGTTGGCAGACATCTGCCAGGTCCTTCGAAACTTTGAGCAGTCTACCCAGGTGGTGAGCGGCGATGCTGCAATCATTAGCGTCACCATTCCTCTGCTATGCATCTTGAGAAGTTCCCTGCAAAGCATAAAGGCAGACGCTTTGCGCTCGGAAACAGCTCGGGTCGCCCATTGACTTCAATGGGGTTCGTTATTCGAAACGAATCCCCGAGCATCGCGATAATTTCGTCCCGAGTAACGAGCACCCGAGCATTTTGGTGCTCGCTCATCTCTATTGTTGATGTTTTTCAGGTTGGAGAGACCTACTCTGTTACCAAAGTAAATAAGCAGGTAACCGCACAGAAGCTCATGAATGAGGTAATCTGCAGATATGGGGCACCGGAAGTGATTGAGTCAAACAAAGGTACACACTTCACAGGTGAAATAATGCAACACATCATGTCTGCTTTGGGTATATTCCAGGCTTTTCACACACCCTACCATCCGCGGAGTAGGGGGAAAGTAGATACAAAAGACAATAGAGGAAATGGGCAAATTTTGAATTGAGTGTCTTTCATTAGTTTTTCTTTTTCCCAGGAGGGTACATGCCACAGTAGCTGAATTTGGGGAATGATTTTCTTGTTAATTTTGTCATACCGGTAGGCCTCTCCAAGGAATTGTCAATAATGCATTCTGCAGTCTCTGCTTTTCTCCCAGGTCCTACAGATGAGTGTCACAATCTGAAACCAGGTGACAGGGTCTATGTGAAAAAATTTAAGAGAGAAACCTTGTTTGAATGTCCCTACCAGATGTTGTTCACCACCCCAACTGCAGTCAAGCTCGAAGGAAAGCCCACTTGGATCCACACTTCGCACTGAAAGAACTCATGATCCTGCATATCATTTACATGCTATAATGTGGTACAATTCCTCTAACACACACCTTTGACTACTGTACACTAGCCCCCTGTTTCAGAACAAATTAATACAATCAAATGTGCAATATGAAGAGTACACTGAAGGTGAGAATCTAACACCGCATTGTGCTAAGAGAGAAGTTGACGCTCCAGGTGGTAACTTTGATCCACATGTATACATAGATGTAATAGGAGTACCAAGGGGGGTGCGAGATTAATTTAATTCTAGAGATCAGGTTAAAGCAGGTTTTGAGTCCTTATTTGCTATTGTCACTGTTAATAATAATGTAGATTGGATGAATTATATCTATTCCAATCAGCAGAGGTTTGTAAACTACACCAGGCATGCTTTACAAGGGTTAGCTGACCAATTAGGGCCCACTGCATCCATGGCCCTAGAGTGGCCCTGGATATGATTTTAGCAGAAAGAGGTGGGGTATGTAACTTCCTGTATGTGTATTATCCCTTTAATCAAAAAGAGTATGAGTAAGGGACTGGATAATGTGACCAAAATTTCCCTTGTTTGAAAAAGATGAAGAGCCAGTTCCGATAATGCCAACCAGATATGTTATCAGAAGAATGGAGAAATGTACTAGTACTGCACCTGCCCCAATCTCCTAAGATGGACTGTCAGTGGAATTCCCATTTGCCTAGGGATAGTGCAGAAGACCTTAGGTTCGAGCGAGGGCACACCCTGTGGGGTGTTAACTTGTACAGATAGAGGGTATGGATGCCCGGAAATGAGCCCAGGGAATCCATGGCCTCCTTCTGAGGTGAGGTAGGGATCCCCTTCCTAGGAGTAGGGCCTTACGGGCAGTGGAGAAACCCTGATGCAAGGGAGGCGACCGAGGAAGAGTGCAAGGTCTGATGCTTGATCTCCATATAAGTTTTTAGGGGGGTTTGTGAGGGTATATGTATATATTGCCATATGTTCTTTATGCTTTTATACCTGTATGCAAGTTCTATTCAAAGTTAAAATGAGAAAAACTTATATGTCGCCTTACATCAGATATTCCAAGAGGCCTTGCAAGGCGAAGACAAAATGTATCTTGAACACAAGAAGAACCAGACACAAGGCCGCGTGTACTTGGCTGTTTTCCCAGAAGTGCCTTATCAAGATGGAGACCGTTCAACTATGCATCTGAACTTTCACTGTCTCAGGCCGGAAATCCGGACTTCCCATATATGGTTATGCTGTGAATTTTAGCCAATGAGCCCATCACCCATTTCTAGTGATGAGACCAAAGGGTATAAGATCTCATGTAATCTGTAATAAAGCGCGCAGCGCAGTCATGTCCCCGTGTGAGAAACTATACCAGACCTCCGTGTGGTGTTTTCTTCTTTCCGCCGGCAGCGGGGCAAGTGGGGTGGGCCTGATTGGTGCTGTACTTAGAATTTCCCTGACACCATTATAGCGACCCTCCCGTTTTTGGACAACATTCTATCCTGGGACTGAAGAGAGTGGGTGGTATATTATCTGTAGTATACCTGTGGTATATTACCTGCAGATGTTTCTCACTGCTGTCTGTCTGAACTACCGGTTCCAGTTCACATTTTTAGCTGTTCAAGATGGCTGACACAATTTTCAGATTACCTAATCCTCATAGTGCATTAGTGGTGTTAGACTATCAATGCACTATACCTGCTCTCTGATTGACTGATGTTGGTCACGTGATCAGCACTGGCCAATCAGAGCAGTGCACAGTGTGCTAGATAGGAAATTGTAGCAGCCAAAAACCAGGACCAGAACTAGCAGATCGGACGGCAAAGAAGAAAAATTGCAGATAATATTTTTTCAAGCCCTCCAGTACCAGGATATAATTTTGCCCTGAAACCAGAGTGTCGCTTTAACGCCACATTAAAGAAACTGCACTGTACATATTTTGAATTGATTTTCCTAATTTGCAAGCATGTATTTAAGGAGTTTCAGGATTCCTTAGACAAGCGACTCTTGAGATGCCACAGAAGCATGAAGTGTGGCAAGTCACACATACATCGTCTTGTATGTTGTAAGTGTCTTCTTATTTACTTCAACCCATTAGTTTATCTAAATGTTCCCTGGAGAAATCTACAACCAGAACTAAATAAATTGGGTCTTGTAAAACAAAAACAAACAAGAATTTGAATATACCATATATTCATTTAATATATTTACTTTCTCATTTTCACCTATATTTGCAGATCTTTTCACGATTTTCTGCTTCCTAACAAATAGTCTTTTGTGGGGATTTCATCGGCAAGAGAACATATGCTGTTTAGTTTGGAGGCGTGTGTCTTACTGTACTTGCTGAAAGGTAGAAAACAGGCCACAAGGTAATAAATAAGATGTTATATTGAGGGTATCTGTTTAATATATACACCCTCCCCCAAGAAGATGCTGAGGGGGAAAAAAAAAAAAAAAAAATCGAAACGCGCTGTGCATTCAAGAATTCACTCAAATATCACATGGCTGAAAATATTCTTCATGGATGAGAAAAGAAAAGCTTGATATAGGTTGTATCTACCAAAGTGTATAGTAGTAGGTACATAATATTTCTACCTAGGGAAATGCTATAAAAAATTCACAACAGGGACAGATTGACCACTTAGACATTAGTGCAGGGCCAACACAACTCCTTGGTGTGACGATGTCTACAATAGCAGTTGGAGTCTTACAAAACTGTGATCAGACTGGAGATTAGGGAGTAGCTTATGTTAGTGAAATGAATGTATGCGGTAGGGATCTTGTATCATCCTTCATACAATGTCATTTTTCCCTTCACAATAAGATACTACAGATAATAGAAATAGTTGTTCAAAAAGCCTTTAGTGAACAGCCGAGGCTGGAACTACCAGAAGATAATCAAAACGCCTCCAGACTGGCCCCCGTGTCGACGTGACGTGTTTCTCGCTGTTCGCATATGTTCCAAAATATTTATACTAAACATTCTATTGTTTTTCATTTGTGTACCCGTGTTCCGAGAAGCCAATCATGTATGATTCTACTGCGCCTACATATGTTTGTTTGACATTTTAGATGTTAAATTCTTCATCTTGCATATTCATGTTGTGTTTGTTTTATCAACCAATGGTAATAAATGAATTATAATTCTGCTGCGTAGACCAGCAGACAAGCCTTCACAATGATATACCAGATCTGTGTTGGGTTTTCACAGTGTGTTATAGCCGAACAGGGTTCTGGCAATGTAATAGAGCTAAGCAGACTCGACAAGACTAACTATTGTAAGAAGGCGATCTGTGTCTAAAGTTTTGTTTAATGTAATCTTGTTTTTATGGTTTGAAGTTTTGTACTCTTAGGTGCTAGGGAACAAATACCAGTTTTACACAATGGAGGTCTTCCAAAAGGTAGAGATAAAATATAAGGCAGTCAAATAATTAAGCTGCGGAGTTGCAATTAGTGAATGTTGCCAGACACGTGGATTGCTGAGAGTTTGTAGTAGTCTGCAAATACCAAAAAACTGAAGGAGTTGTGCCAGGCGCTTAGGATTGAAGCATGCCTCAACTACTACAGTCTGGGCAGAGTACTTGGAGGGAGTTTCAGTGCCTCTAAAGGTCGAGATTGGAGATGCTGAGTTACCGAGTGCCACTGCTTGCATCCCTCGCCAATTTGCTTGCCCACCTCTCACGTATATCTTTCACATTTCTTGCATTGATTCATTAACGAACTTCTGATATTGTCAATTTGCATGTCAAATGAGGTTCATATCCATTTTCAGACTGCTGGTCTATGGCTTCTAATGGACAAGTAGCACAAAATTTCCAGGCACTAGGTGCTGTAAATAACTTGAGGTTCCTGGGCCCTAATTCAAAACCTGTAACAGGGCCCCCAACTATAATGCTTTATTCATAGTACTGGGCTCCCTATATGGAGAAGAGAGACCTTATGGGCCCCCTAAGGCTTCTGGGCCCGGGTGCAACTGCATCCTGTTACGGCACTCTGACCCCCCGAGCGCCAGGTGGCGCCCTGAACTTCCTGCACCCCACTGTCCCTGCCTACTTGCCTCGGCCCTGGCTAAGCTCAAGCGGACAACTGGACGGCGGTCCCTGCACTGGCTAGAGACCTGGCGACTGACAAGATGTGACTAACTAAATGGGGGGACAGAGTGCCGACAGAGAAGGCAGATGGAAATGACCAACAGAACATACAGAGCAAAGCAAAGCTGGAGATGGAAGCAGACAGGCAAACTAGAGGCTGAACTGAGGCTAGCTGCAGACAGGACCTACTAGACGCTGACCGAACCAATAACTGGCAGTGAGCTCAGGTCACTGCCAGCCTTATGACTGCAAGCCTCTGCCCAGGGGCGGAGAGTGGGAGGAGCCGACTCTCCCACTGCTGCATAAGAAGGTGGAGGAGTGCGGGCGGCACCCTACGGGCGGACACGCCCACGCCGCCGCACACTGGCTGCCCCACGCCGCCGGGAGAGCCCCGACTCCACAGGTCCAGGACACCAGAGCCGACACCGGATCAGCGTGCGCCGACCGCGGGACCCTGCGCCGCTCTGCATGGTAACACATCCTCTGCATCCCCTATAGTTACGCCAGTCCTCCCACTGTCAAGGCTATTGCTATCTTACTCTCACTTTCTCACCTCAAGGCAGCATGGCCAGCAACTTCTTAGGCTGCTTTCACATCTGTGTCGGGGAGCAGGAAAGGAGAATCCCCTGGCTGAACGGGTCCGTCTTATGATGGAACTGAACAGCGCTGAATAGACCGTATTGACTATAATGGGGTCCGTTCAGTTTCCACTGAGTTGCCCAGCATTTTACTGGAAGAAAAAGTGCTGTATGCAGTGCTATTTCTTTTGGTATTTTGTGCCGGATCTAGGATGGAACCTTAGAGAGAAGGTTCCAGCGCAGATGTGACCCCGGCCTTACTCTTCAGTTCGGCACCTAGTCAACTCTCTACGCTTCAGAAATTGCCCTTTTTTATGTCAAGGCATCAACCAATCGGTTAGTGTCCAGTGAGCATGCTACACCAAATTTTGGTGCACGCTACAATCTTCATGCAATTTTTGCATCATTATATTGCTGTGGCAACATTACACATTGGAGTGATTCTCTTACAGGAGCTGACCACCAAGAAGATGGGTGGCCGTATGGGAATAAAGTAGGGAACTTTTAGAACACTAACTGCAGTTACCAGTAAAAAGGTAATTTAGATTATTGCTATTTATACAATCGTCCAACCCGCTCTTTAAAGGTAGAACTTTGTTTTAAAGAATCCTTTTCCTGGGCGTGGAGACACACATGTACAACACAAGATGGCACTACAGGTCAGGTACAGTAAAGAAATTGTATCCGGCTGCAAGTAAGTTTGAGCTGATAGACGGATGTAATGGGACTCTCTGACACGGGGACCTGTGAGGTCCAAAAGTAGACAATCGTATATGAGGCTGAATACAGAGCCAAAGATTTGTTACTGGGATCTATCATGTTTTGGGGTTAATTCACAAATAATATATGTGACATTACTGTGGATAAGACAGGGTGTGCAATGACAAAGCTCACGATAAGGGCAACTCAATATACAATAGTAGCGATGAGCCAACTAATAAGTTTGGCTCTGCCGCTTTGCTGAACTTCGGCATGAAGTTCGGTTACGCACAAGTTAGTTCGATCTGGGCTGGAACTTCCCCAATATCCCTAAAACTGCTGTATAGCACTGTCTCACAGCCATAAAACACCCTCAGATCATCTAGGAGTGTATCTAAGTACCTTTCATCTGTTTTTAAGGTAAAGTTAAAGAAGAAACAACGAGGAAGAAAAGGAAAATAAAACAAGAAGAAGGAAGAGAAGAAGAATGAGGAGAATGTAAAAGAAAGAAGAAAAATATTTTTTTATTCTCCTTTTTCCATTCTTCCCCTTTTTTCTTCCTTTTCACCCCTTTCTTCTTTCCCTTCTCCATCTTTTCCATTCTTCTTTTTCCTTCTTCCCCTTGTTGTTTCCTACTTTCTCGTCCTATTCTTCTCCTTCCTTCTCCTTTTACTGGGTTTGGCTGAGACAAACCACCCATGGTCCAGCTTAACATCAAACCAAACTTTTAGCAAAGGTGAATCTAAAACAGGCTTCAACTGTTTCAGTTCACTCAAGGGTTAACATAGGGACAAATCAGCAAGCAGTTCACTAACTTTATACATTATAAATAGTGCCATCTGGTGTCCACAGTGCACAATTACAACGTATCACAATTTAATTTACAGAATATGTTTTTTTTTGTTGCTATTTTACCCTCTCCTTTTTAAGACACATGGTACCACCGGTACCTACACCTATTAGAACAACAAACCTTGCAATACTTCTAAATTATGTAGGTAGTAGCTTCTATACCTAACGGGGTTTTCATTGACTAAGATATTAATGACCTATCCTCAGGATACGTCATCAATATCAGATTGGTGGAGATACGCTGCTTGGGACTCCCACAATCAATCCCCTATGGTGCTTGGGTGAGCACTGCAGCCTCTTATCAGGACTAGGACATCCTTTTCATCGGTGACCTAGGAGCAGCTCAGTCCAATTCAGAAAAATGGAATTGAGCTGCTGTCATACCAAGCTCAGCTGCTATGAAATGTATGGCGCTGTGCGTGATATGCAGTGAAGTGGCCATGGAGTACGCTTGAGTGCTGCGGTCACTTTAGACAGGTGATCAGCTTGAGTCCTGATACTGATAGACTGAGGATAGCTTATCAGTATCGCAGTCCCAGACAACCCCATTAATAGTTGTGGCTCTAGACTTTGACCCCGTTCTGAATAAGCTGTTACCTCTATGTGTAGCTTTATCTACTGTACAGAGGGTTCGTGTTGCACCGCAGAAGTTGTAGTGACACAACATACAGTATCGAAAAGGATGTGAAAAGAACTGGTATGGAGGTGCAACACTCTAAGCTACTAGAAGATGTAGATCAAAGTCCAATGTGTCATGGTGAAAGCACTTCTTTTTTATTATTTTTTCAGAAATTAAAAACCAGCAATGGAATACGCGTTTCGGGGAAGAACCCCTTCGTCAGTTCGGCTGGATAGGACTGTGTGATAAGTACAAATAGATAATGGAGGAGTGATTAACAAAGAAAGGGGAGGAGAGGGGAGAGGGGAAAAAAATTCATATGCATAATGAAGTCTCACAAATGTGTCAATAAGAACAATAAATATATGATGAAAGCATCGATCTGAACAGTGATAAAATATATATGAGACAAAAAACATAAAAGAATAGGAGCATCCGTACATGTAAATTAACATGAAATTTATACAAAACAAATATCTGCTAAAATAGGATGAAGACAATCCTGAGTAAAATACCAATCTTAAAAGTACCAATATGAGAGCGGATGGACTCAAAATCGTGTGGTTGCTTTCAGCTGAATGGAATGACTACAGAATTAAAATGCATGTACAGCCTATTGGGAAATATGATATGATTGCTACACCCGAGGGGGTGCATAAATAAATGTGTATATGTATGTAAAAATGAGAAAAGAAGAAAAAAAAAAAGGGAATCTATTGGAAAGCTACTTCAGAATGGTGTGCATTGACAGCATTGGGTTCATGGTGTGGGATAAAGTTGGGAAGAAAAAAAAAAAAAGAGGGGGGGGGGGGGGGAGAAGGCTGTACATGCATTTTAATTCTGTAGTCATTCCATTCAGCTGAAAGCAACCACACGATTTTGAGTCCATCCGCTCTCATATTGGTACTTTTAAGATTGGTATTTTACTCAGGATTGTCTTCATCCTATTTTAGCAGATATTTGTTTTGTATAAATTTCATGTTAATTTACATGTACGGATGCTCCTATTCTTTTATGTTTTTTGTCTCATATATATTTTATCACTGTTCAGATCGATGCTTTCATCATATATTTATTGTTCTTATTGACACATTTGTGAGACTTCATTATGTATATGAATTTTTTTTTCCTCTCCCCTCTCCTCCCCTTCTTTGTTAATCACTCCTCCATTATCTATTTGTACTTATCACACAGTCCTATCCAGCCGAACTGACGAAGGGGTTCTTCCCCGAAACGCGTATTCCATTGCTGGTTTTTAATTTCTGAAAAAATAATAAAAAAGAAGTGCTTTCACCATTACACATTGGACTTTGATCTACATCTTCTAGTAGCTTAGAGTGTTGCACCTCCATACCAGTTCTTTTCACATCCTTTTCGCTACACTTACGCCCACACTGGTGGAGCGTCATCTGGTTGGCAGCACCTCCACCATTCAAAATACTCAATCATTGAAAACTCTTTGTACTCCATAAATATTCCACTACCCTCACTGGGTCTTGCTCCACCCTCCTTTTTCATTTCTTTTACTCACAACATACAGTATGTCACATAATGATTAATAGACAGCTTGGCTCTCTGGAATATAATTAGAGATCAGCGAGCATACTCGGTAAGGCGATATACTTGAGAGAGCATCGCCTTTTTTGAGTACCTGCTGGCTCGTCCCTGAAGATTTGGGGGGAACGCAGGGGTGAGCGGGGGGTTGTGGAGGAGAGAGAGTGTGGGAAAGAGAGTGGGGAAGAGAGGGGGGAAGAGAGTGGGGAAGAGAGTGGGGAAGAGAAGAGGGGAAGAGAAGAGGGGAAGAGAAGAGGGGAAGAGAAGAGGGGAAGAGAAGAGGGGAAGAGAAGAGGGGAAGAGAAGAGGGGAAGAGAAGAGGGGAAGAGAAGAGGGGAAGAGAAGAGGGGAAGAGAAGAGGGGAAGAGAAGAGGGGAAGAGAAGAGGGGAAGAGAAGAGGGGAAGAGAAGAGGGGAAGAGAGGGGGGAAGAGAGGGGGGGAGAGAAGGGGGGAAGAGAGGGGGGAAGAGAGGGGGGAAGAGAGGGGGGAAGAGAAGAGGGGAAGAGAAGAGGGGAAGAGAGGGGGGAAGAGAAGAGGGGAAGAGAGGGGGGAAGAGAAGAGGGGAAGAGAGGGGGGAAGAGAGGGGAGAGAGAAGGGGGGAAGAGAGGGGGAAGAGAGGGGGGAAGAGAGGGGGGAAGAGAGGGGGGAAGAGAGGGGGAGAGAAGGCGGGAGAGGGAGAGAGAGAGAGAGGGAGAGGGAGAGAGAGAGGGAGAGAGATCTCTGCTTTCTGCGCTATTTCATCCTGTTTTTTAAAGTGAAAATCAGCGACGGAGGTTCCCAACGGTCATGTCAACTAACCTTTAGGAAATGTGATGACACTTGTGAATGATAAGAGACCACTGCAACGTCCCACCACAGATCTCCGCCCGCCGAGCAGCCGCACAGCCTGTTTGTTTGAATGAAAGGCTTTTAAAAAAGTTATTAAAGGGGTTGTCCCGCGCCGAAACGGGTTTTTTTTTTTTCAAACCCCCCCCCCCCCCCCGTTCGGCGCGAGACAACCCTGATGCAGGGACGTACAGAAAGCTTACCGGAGCGCTTACCTTAATCCCCGCGCTCCGGTGACTTCTATACTTACCTGTGAAGATGGCCGCCGGAATCCTCTTCTTCCGTGGACCGCAGCTCTTCTGTGCGGTCCATTGCCGATTCCAGCCTCCTGATTGGCTGGAATCGGCACGTGACGGGGCGGAGCTACACGGAGACGGCATCCTGCACGAAAGGCTCCATAGAAGAAAGCAGAAGACCCGGACTGCGCAAGCGCGGCTAATTTGGCCATCGGAGGGCGAAAATTAGTCGGCACCATGGAGACGAGGACGCCAGCAACGGAGCAGGTAAGTATAAAACTTTTTATAACTTCTGTATGGCTCATAATTAATGCACAATGTATATTACAAAGTGCATTAATATGGCCATACAGAAGTGTATAGACCCACTTGCTGCCGCGGGACAACCCCTTTAAGTTGTTCAAGCCAAACGCTACAATAATGTTTACTTCTTTTGTATCAACTTTCACTTTGCATGTGATTAAAAGTCTTTTACAATGCCAAAACACAGAATATCACATACTGTATATTACGGATTTGAGCAAGACCAATAATTTGTTTGTAAATATATAAAAGGCTTCCAGTATCTGTGGTTGCTTTAACTATTGTAAAACGTTGACTGGAGGTGGGATGATTGTCAACAAGGCCAGTAGCACATGGTAGAGGATGTTACCCTCATTAGAGGCCACTAGTCCATGGTAGAAGATGGTGGCCCACATTAGAGGGCAGTGGCTTTTAGCAGATGGTTGGGACTAGAGATGAGCGAGCACCAAAATGCTCAGGTGCTCGTTACTCGAGTCGAACTTTTCGTAATGCTCGAGAGCTCGTTTCGAATAACGAACCCCATTGAAGTCAATGGGGGACTGGAGCATTTTTCAAGCTGACCGATGCTCCGCATGGGGGAGGTTGTGTGAAACATCTGAAAAAAAATCAGAAAGTCATTGAAACACCACAGAAATGGATAGGGAATGGCAGGGGCAGCATGCATGGGTGCATCTGAGGCTCTCAGGTCCCACTATTAAGCCAAATTGGGGGCAAGAGCCTGGCAGTCACCCCTCTAACAATTTACTTGGGACAGACCAAAGGTAGCAAGGCACATGCGCTGGCACATCTTAGCTAAGCACCACACTAGCTGCAACCAAGGACAATAACTGCCTGCAGGTGACACCGCTGCCTCTTCTCCTGGGTTACATGCTGCCCAACCCCCCCGCACGACCCTGCGTCCACAGCGCACACCAAACTGTCCATGCACAGCGTTCAGCTGCCCTCATGCCACACGCTGTCTTGATAGCCACACCAGCCTCATGTCTATTTATAAGTGCGTCTTGGGTGAGGAGGAACCGGAGGCACACACTGCAGAGGGTTGGCAGCGCCAGGCAGCGACCCTCTTTGAAAGTGGTGGGCGATAGCCCACAATGCTGATGAGAATTGATGATAAATTGACGTATGATTATAATTCCAATCCCATGCCACCTCCGTGGCAAAATTGTCAGGAGCCGCAAACATGGGCATAAATGGGGACTTTAAAAAAAAAAAGGCGTTCAACTACAAAACTTTATTAAACATAAAAAAAAATTTGCAAAAATAAATCAAATTTATCAAAAAGGTATACAGTGCATACAATATTAGGGCTTATTCAGACGACCGTATATTGGTCGGGCATTCACGCCTGGCCGATATACGGCGTCCCTCTCTGCAGGAGGAGAAGGCTGGAAGAGCCGGGAGCAGTGCTCTGAGCTCACCCCAGAGAGGGACGCCGTATATTGGCCGGGCGTGAATACCCGGCCGATATACGGTCATCTGAATAAGCCCTTAAAAACAAAAATGGTATGCTTTACATGCATGTGTTTTTACACAACACTGCAGCAAGGTCTGAAAGGCCCAGGGCAGCTACAGGAGGCCTGAAGCTATTAACCCTAGGAGTGCTGGAAGACACCAAACACAAGCTCAGGGAACAGACAGAATGGGACGACACCCATGTTTGCCAGACACAGAAGACCGTGTCTGAACAGTGCACCTAACAAGTACAAAGTTATAGATTCAGGCATCAAGATGTCAACCCACAGTGTAAGAATATCTATGTAAATCTCATTCATCTCCGAGATGCTCACCCCTGTCGGTGGCCACGGGGCTCCCACTTGTCAGCACAAATGCATAATTGCTGAGCGGCTTGTCATCTACAAACAAGACTGGGTAAAGGTTGGATCCTGGAGCCGTGCGGACATCAATCATGACTGCAAATTCTGTCAAGGCAAAAGAAGGCATTACTGGTACCATGTACAACACATACTGAGGGGGTAATGCCAACCTGGCACCAGTGCAGGGCAGTCACCATTTTCTGAACTGAACAATTACTTATGAGAATGCAGTCAGATTTTCTTTTGATGATCACAAGATTCATTGGGAGTTGCCGTAATCTTACCATGACTGGAGAAAACACAGCTACACCCTACTGGCTCTGCTACATCCTTAGGTCTCTAGGTGTTTATAAACTTTTGGGCATAACACTCACCAAAGGATTGCACATGTGAAGGGATCTCTGCCTAAGGGCTTATTTAGACAACCGTATATATAATGTGCAACAGATGAAAAACACATCAGAGCACATTTACAAAAGAGCACATTTCCCACAGTGAAAAAGTATGTAGATGCCTGTAATTTCCTGGGACTGAGTCCCTTAGGGCTATTTCAGACGACCGTATATCGGCTCGGTTTTCACGCCGAGCCGATATACGGTGTCCTTGTCTGCAGGGGGGCGAGGATGGAAGAGCCAGGAGCAGGAACTGAGCTCCCGCCCCCTCTCCGCCCCTTGCCACTATTTGCAATAGGAGGGGGCGAGACAGGGGCGCAGCTAAGTCCCGGTGCTTAGCTCTGCCCCCACCCCTCCCATTGCAAATAGTGGTGAGGGGCAGGGAAGCGGCGGGAGCTCAATTCCTGCTCCTGGCTCTTCCATCCTCCCCACCCTGCAGACAAGGACACCGTATATCGGCTCGGCATGAAAACCGAGCCGCTATACGGTCGTCTGAAATAGTCCTAAGGGACTCGGTCCCAGGAAATTACAGGCACCTGCGTACTTTTTTACTGTGGGAAATGTGCTCTTTTGTAAATGTGCTCTGATGTGTCTTTCATCTGCTGCACTATGTTTTTTGTATAGTTGAGTCACTCGGTCTTGTTTCTACTTGGGAGGTTTGACTTTTTGGCCACAAATCATCCATGAAGATCACTTCTGACCAGACTTCTCTGAACAGTAGATGGGTGTGCCTGGGTCCCACTGGTCTCTACTAGTTCTGAGCTGGTGGCACTATTGGACATTTTCTGATTTGGAAGGGAAGTAAGCATGATGTGTCTTTCAGCTACTGCACCAACCTCCCTTAGCCGACCACTGCATCTACGGTCCTCAATGTTGGCCCTTTTTTTTTTTGCCTTTTCAAAAAAAAAACCTGAACAGCACTTGTTAAAACTTCATTTTATTTTGAAATCTTTATTTTGAAAACTGGGAAAATAAGGATTCCGAATCTGGCACCCAATGTCCTCCGCATGTTCCAGCTGCAATCTGACAGGGAAGATGAATTTGTATGGCATCTGGACAGCTCTCTTCCCTCCAGAACTTCAGGCTGGGGTTGGGGTTCTTCCTCTTCCTCATGACTCTTCCAGACTGCACACTCTTCTTCCAAGTCTGCAAGAAAATGAAACCCAAATGATTTGAATGACCTCATTAAGATTCTCAAGTGCATAACTGCCGCAATATCCAGAGGCCCTGGCGACCCGGTGACATTTAAAGGCCCTGGTGATATAGTTCCCATTCCTTTGTGGTATATTGATAGCTAGAGCTCCCAGTCTTCTGTAGCACATCGGTAACTGCAGCTCCCTGGTTGTTCAGCGATGCGCACCGCACCAGCTCCTACCATAGTTTATTACATACCAATAAGTGGATAATTTCACATACCTGCTTGTTTCTCCATCTGCACCAAAGTATCTTCTGTGGGGGCTCGTCCAGTAGCTTCTCTGCCAGATGACAACCACGAGCCTTCAGTAACCTGCCAAAAACTTAGTCAGGTTATATCACAATACCAAGTAAGACGATGCAACCAGAAAATCAGCATTAACATCCTACGTTCTCGATCCATCAGCCCCATACCTTACATGTGGTTTGGAGATGAATTCATTTCCACAATTATTAGTCCACCATAGTAGATACAATACATAGGCGGATACAGCAGTTCCTTTCCTATTCCTATGTATTGTGGACTTGACAGCTGATGACCCCGGTGAAGAGAGCTAAAAGGTGGATCCTAGATTTGTCAATGAAATGATTAGCCATGCATTGGCTGTTGGTTGTCCCTCTGTGTCACAGGGGATATATGAACCAGGTGACCACTACAAATCTGCTGGGGGAAAAAAGGTGTCTACCTGAAAAGGAAATCCCCCTTAAAATTTGAAAAAAATTGCACCCCCTAGTCAGAATTAGCCGGCTCCCGGCTTGTCCCAGTTTTTCCTGGCAAGAGACCATCTCTTAGGTATTCCAATCCCCTTGCTGACATGATTCATTAGTGACCCGGTTATACATTTCATTTAAAGGCTTTTTCTGGGTCAGGCAAGTGTTTATTTTTTGCGCGGGCAAAAATAGCGCTTCCAAAATAACCAATGGGTTCCTATGGAAGCGCTCACATGAAAGAATGTAGTTGCGTAAAACGGTTCGCACACCTAACAAAGATAGGACATGCCGCAGGTCACATGCAGCTCTGCGGTGCGCACCAAAGATAGGACCTGTCCTATTTTTGGTGTGCTCTGTGCAGGAGTTTCCATTGACCCCTATGGGAGCAGGAGCTTATGCAGGACATTTAAAACCCGCTGTCCAGAAGCACATTTTAAATGACTGCTGTAAACTCCTATTAGTCCTCGCGGGGATGAGGGGACTCCCTGAGGGTTCCCCTAATCCCTGCGGGGACTAACAGGAATTTACAACAGGACATTTACAATGTGCTTCTCGGCAGCATGTTTTAAAATGTCCTGCTGTAACCAGCGGGGTATTCCTCCAGCTCTGCTGGTGGGCAATTCTCCAGCAGTTCAGAGCAGTAGGGGATGCTCTCCCCCAGGGATTTCCATATAGCAGAAATAGAGAGGGGGTGGAGATACGGGGCTTTCCCGAGGGCTTTCCAGAAAGCGTGGGTGGAGGGGGTGGGGCTAGAGGATCCAAGCTCTAGCCCCACCCTCTATATATTTGCTATGGGAAATCTGAGAGAAGCCCTATAGCTCCGCCCCCACCCTAGCCCGCACTGCGGGCATGTTTTTTTTCCTTTTTGCCACACACAGCCAATCCCACTGCGGGCATCTTTTTTTTTTTGCTTTTTGCCACACACAGCCAATCGCATCACAGACACCCTTTCTTCTCCACACACTGTCAATCGCACTGCGGGCATCTTTTTTTTTTCTTTTTGCCACACACAGCCAATCGCACTGCGGGCATGTTTTTTTTCTTTTTGCCACACACAGCCAATTGCACCACAGACATCCTTTTTTTCCCACACACAGCCAATCGCATTGCGGGCATCTTTTTTTTTTCCTTTTTGCCACACACAGCCAATCGCACTGCGGGCATCTTTTTTTTTTCTTTTTGCCACACACAGCCAATCACGCTGCGGGCATGTTTCTTTTATTTTTGCCACACACAGCCAATCGCACCACAGACATCTTTTTTTTCCCACACACAGCCAATCGCACTGCGGGCATCTTTTTTTTTTCTTTTTGCCACACACAGCCAATCGCACTGCGGGCATCTTTTTTTTTTCTTTTTGCCACACACAGCCAATCGCACCACAGACATCCTTTTTTTCCCACACACAGCCAATCGCACTGCGGGCATCTTTTTTTTTTCTTTTTGCCACACACAGCCAATCGCACTGCGGGCACCTTTTTTTTTTTTTCTTTTTGCCACACACAGCCAATCGCACCACAGACATCCTTTTTTTTCCACACACAGCCAATCGCACTGCGGGCATCTTTTTTTTTTTTTCTTTTTGCCACACACAGCCAATCGCACTGCGGGCATCTTTTTTTTTTCTTTTTGCCACACACAGCCAATCGCACTGCGGGCATCTTTTTTTTCTTTTTGCCACACACAGCCAATCACACTGCGGGCATGTTTTTTTTCTTTTTGCCACACACAGCCAATCGCATCACAGACACCCTTTCTTTTACACACACTGCCAATCGCACTGCGGCATGTTTTTTTTTTATTTTGCCCCGCACAGCCAATCGCACCACAGACATCCTTTTTTTTCCACACACAGCCAATCGCACTGCGGGCATCTTTTTTTTTTCTTTTTGCCACACACAGCCAATCGCACTGCGGGCATCTTTTTTTTTTTTTTCTTTTTGCCACACACAGCCAATCGCAACACAGACATCCTTTTTTTTCCACACACAGCCAATCGCACTGCGGGCATCTTTTTTTTTTCTTTTTGCCACACACAGCCAATCGCACTGCGGGTATCTTTTTTCTTTTACTTTTTGCCACACACAGCCAATCGCACTGCGGGCATCTTTTTTTTCTTTTTGCCACACACAGCCAATCACACTGCGGGCATGTTTTTTTTCTTTTTCCTTTTTGCCACACACAGCCAATCGCACTGCGGACATCTTTTTTTTTTTTTTGCTTTTTGCCACACACAGCCAATCGCACTGCGGGCATCTTTTTTTTTTTTTTGCTTTTTGCCACACACAGCCAATCGCATCACAGACATCCTTTTTTTTCCACACACAGCCAATCGCACTGCGGGCATCTTTTTTTTCTTTTTGCCACACACAGCCAATCGCACTGCGGGCATCTTTTTTTTTTTTTCTTTTTGCCACACACAGCCAATCGCACTGTGGGCATGTTTTTTTTCTTTTTGCCACACACAGCCAATCGCACTGTGGGCATGTTTTTTTTCTTTTTGCCACACACAGCCAATCGCACAACAGACATCCTTTTTTTTCCACACACAGCCAATTGCACTGCGGGCGTCTTTTAAGATCTATTTCATGGAAAAACGTCTTCCAAAATATATAGATTTTTAGGGCTCAGTCAGAGGAGCGTTTTTTCCCCGCATCCATAGAACAAATGCTTTCTAATGAATGTGGTCACATATCCATTTTTTACTAGTGAACAATTCGCCCCTGCAAAAAAATAGGGCAACGTTTTTTTGATTCGCACAAAAATGCTGTTTTCGTGCAAATGGATGCAACTTTGACAATATGAAATCTTAGTCAAAGCCCTTAAATGAGCCCTAGATGCAGTAAAAAAAAATTAAAATATATATATTATAGCTGTGATTGGTCAAAGCGTTCAACCAATCAGGAAGAGCTGTGGCAGAGGAATTCTTCAGCCTATATATGTATATATTATTATTTTTTTCCTTAAAGAGAAACCATGGCTGATTTTCAGGGAAGGGCTTATATTTCAAACCCTTCTCTGAAAATCACTGCAGGGGTTGCCGGCATCCTATGTGTTCCATTGAAAGCAATGCTACACGGACCTGCATTCACGCGTGTTTGTGCACATATGTGGGTGCGTGCTTTGTGCGCACCTATGTATGGCACACGCACACACTCATCTGAATGCACCCTTAGGGCTCAGTCAGTCGGGCGATTTTTCAGCCCCGGTCACGCGATTTGCGGATGCGCATCCGTCATGCGATCCGCAAATCGCAGGAGAAAACACCCCTGTGACTAAGGCCTTATAAAGCAAAAAATACGATATATACAGTTAGTTATATCGTCTTTTAAATGTACATTTTCTTTTGCCCTATAGCTGCCATGCAGGGACTAACGTTATGCCAAGACTCATTTTATTTGATAGTCTCTATTGCCATTATCGCTACTATTGGTTTTATTACTATGAGGGCTCTTTCACATGGCCGTTGGTGTTTTGACGTGTGCCCACCGGCGCCATAAAAACGTGTGAACGGGCACAGAAATCTAACGTTTGTGCGCCCGTTCAGACGGCCTGAGCCCAGTGCATATACGCTGAAGCCGCAATGCCGTTGGGCAGGGGAAGAAGACAGTTTAGCTCTGCTAAGCTGTTCTCCCCCTTCCCTTCCCCTCACTGACTCTCTGCAAAGGGAGGAGGCGGGACGGGGCAGGAGCTAGTGTGCCAAGCTCCCGCCCCCTCTCCGTCCCTTGTTGGCCGCCAGCAATAGGAGGGGTGGTGCTTAGCTCCGTCCCCGCCCCGCTCCCTCCCATTGCAAACAACTGGCAAGGGGCAAAGAGGAGGAGAGAAGGGGGAGAGAGTTCAGCAGTAACGCTGCTAAACTCCCTCCCATCTCCCCTCTCCGGCAGCTGTCATTGGCTCCCATAGGAGTCTATGGCAGTGGCTATATTCCGGCCGGGAAAGATAGTTCCAGGACTATCTTTCCTGCGTGGCATAAAAGCGCCTGGTATATCACACTACCAACTACTGTCCACGTCACCTTTTACTCCACTGTGACTCTACACCATATATGAATGTGTTGTATCGTGTAACCCCAGCAAGTACTGAGGAAGACGTTCCCAAACCCCCAGACGCGGATACAAGCTGGTTTTAAATGAAAAAAAACTGAGTTCTTTTTTGACAAAACACCCGAGATCAAGCAGTCCCACTTCCATTTTTATCCCATTTCCTCTTCCCCGGGGGCGCTCCATCCATTTTTCTTCCCCTCCTCCACACTATTGTCACTATAGGGGGATGTCTCCCCTTTAAGGGCTCATGTCCACGGGTATATATATATAAAACACTCCGGGTCTCCCGCAGTGTTGTACACATATATAGCCAATACACTCCTCCGGCAGAGACCTTTTATGGGCTGTGTATGGCACTGCGTATGCCTGGGAATCTGTCGTCACGCACATGCGCAGTCTGATTTTCTCTTTTTAATTCCCTGCTCTGAACAGCGCAGGGATGTGTATGGAAACGCTGCCTGTATCAATGTATTGTGTATGGACAGCGTATTGATACACAGCCCAAACAAGGGCAGTGTGATACACAGAGAATAGTGCATGCTGCAATTTATTTCCCTTGCGTATCGATAGGCAGTGCCCACACGCAGGTGTGTATGGAGCAATGGAAGCCCATATACTTTCATTGCCTCCATTCTATGCATATCACTCATGCGTGCAATGCATGCGGAATTCGTGGCGGGAAAACGCCCGTGGACATGAGCCCTAACTGGGGCTGATATGGATGCCTCAGCTATAGTGGGAAAGTGTGAAATAGAAAAGAGGCAATATAAATGACCCCCCAGGAGGTGTTTGATGTAAAAATAAATAAATACAGAATTATATATTAAATAAAACGACTCAACACCGACGCCAGCCAAAATCAGCGCTATTTGCGCCCTGTAATCTAAAACTATACAAATTATATATCTATACAGCGAAACCGAAATGAGGAACCCATTCCCTACTTTATTTTAGTGTAAATATTCTAATTTTACAAATAAACAACTATTATTTAAAAAAACAACATTTTTTAGCTTATTACTAGATATTTAAAAAAAAATAAAATAAATAAAAAATAAATAAAAAATGGCCCTATATGTCATAGAAAGAAAAATGCAGCAAAAATCATTTTGGTAGCTAAAGAAAACAAACAAAAAATAGGGGAGTAAAATCACCATACGGGTAAAATCCAGAAAAAGTGGTCCTTAAGGGGTTTTAAAAAAATGATTTTTCACAGCAGTTTAGCAGCAAAGCGCATCAAAAAGACACAAAAAAAATGCGCCTGCAGTATAAAGGAAGGACTTGTCTATTAGATGTTCTCTAGCGAGCGGCTGAGAATACAATCCCCTCATATAAAAGGGTTCCCCATGATATCTAACAATCACCGGCTCAGTATATAAACATGGAAACCCAGAGAGATGTGACACTTATCTGTGAGCGGCCAGAAGCTCCTCCGGACAGGGATGATGAAGGGTGCTAACAGCGAGCAGCAGCGGTTACATCCACGTAACGTCCACCTGCAGCGTCCAGAAGCTCCTCTCAGACAGGGATGATGTAGGCTGCTAACAGCAAGCAGCAGCGGTTATATCCACGTAACGTCCACCTAGAGCGTCGAGAAGCTCCTCTCGGACAGAGATGATGTAGGCTGCTAACAGCGAGCAGCAGCGGTTATATCCACGTGACGTCTATCTAGAGCGTCCAGAAACTCCTCTCGGACAGAGATGATGTAGGCTGATAACAGCGAACAGCAGCGGTTATATCCACATAACGTCCACCTAAAGCGTCCAGAAGCTCCTCTCAGACAGAGATGATGTAGGCTGCTAACAGCGAGCAACAGCGGTTATATCCACGTAACATCCACCTAGAGCGTCCAGAAGCTCCTCTCGGACAGAGATGATGTAGGCTGCTAACAGCGAGCAGCAGCGGTTATATCCACGTAACGTCCACCTAGAGCGCCCAGAAGCTCCTCTCGGACAGGGATGATGTACGCAGCCAACGGTTGAGGAGAAGTTATGGGGTGTAGCAGAGGCAGCAGAGCTCCGGTGACTGTTGTAGTGCCGCTGCTGCAGGAACTGCCTGTGTGGACGGGTTCTATCTGCTTCTAGAACTGCAGACCGCTGTGACCTCACAGGAATTCTATAGAAACCCCTGTGACCTCACTCGACCGCACATACACACACCCTCACAGGTGGGCAGGACCGGCCGCAGGCCTCTCTAACCTGGATCTTCTATACACGTTTTGGGCTCATTTCTCACATATTGCGTAAATCCACACTGGAATTCAGCAGAATAATCCACAACAAATTCTGAGGCTTTTGGCGCAGATTTCACTCATATTAAAATGAATAAAATCCGCCTTGAAATATCCACAACCTGCAGAGCATGCTGGGAAGGGGAAAATCCGCAGCGAGACTCCAATCCACGGCAGATTGTTTTCCGCTGTGAGTGAAATCCCCATTCACCGGTATTTGACTCTAACTGGAATTTCGGTGCTAAATCAGCAACCAAACCGGACTATGACCCTTTCACCAATATTTGGCTATATGTTCTGATGAAGCGCCCCATATTCAGCCCAGCGTTACGCAGCTTATGCCGCCATACTGCAATGTGTGAGCCACGTTTGTTGCTACTTGGGGAGGGCTCTGTAATACGATTTCTGTCAAAAACCTAAAAAATACGACAATGCGGGATTTTCACCATCACAAGATCAGATCCGCATGACACTGCAGGTACAGATTCAGTGTAATGCGTTCGTGTAGGCGAATACTACAAGGAATATCGCAGTGCAATATAGCATAAACATGTGATAATCACTCACATTAACACCCTGCAGGGACCTGAACTTAATAAAAACGGCTAGTGTACTAGAATCGCGAGGGTTAAACATCATATATCTTGTAAGATAAGAGGAGAAGCCGTCACATTACTGTTCCCCTGACCCCAGATACCGGCGCTACAAGGGTCCTCCACCGCTCTCCTGCCCCCAGATACCGGCGCTACCAGGGTCTTCCACCGCTCTCCTGACCCCAGATACTGGTGCTACCAAGGTCCTCCACCGCTCTCCTGCCCCCAGATACCGGCACTACCAGGGTCCTTCACCGCTCTCCTGACCCCAGATACTGGTGCTACCAAGGTCCTCCACTGCTCTCCTGCCCCTTGATGCCAGCACTACCAGGGTCCTCCACCGCTCTCCTGCCCCCTGATGCCAGCACTACCAGGGTCCTCCACCGCTCTCCTGCCCCCAGATACCGACACTACCAGGGTCCTCCACCGCTCTCCTTCCCCCTGATGCCGGCGCTACCAAGACCCTTCACCACTCTCCTGCCCCCTGATGATGGCGATACCACCCTTCTCTCGCCTTCATTTATCAAAGCTGTCTGAAAAAAAAATTTGGCCTTGTTGCCCATAGCAACCAATCACAGCACAGCTCTGATTTCTGAAACGGCTCTAGTTACATGACAGCTGCGCTCTGATTGGTTGCTATGGGCAACAAGGCAGGTTTGTCTTCTAGATAGATTAGATTAATGAGCCCGTCTGTTCTTCCTGTCCCAGCGCTGACATGTCCGCACCACATACGATGCGGTGACCTGCAGTAATGCCAAACCTGCAGGATGCTGCGATTACAAAAATAGCCACTGACCCAAGAAACGCACGACTAAAAGAGAAAACCCCCCACAAAGGATCCCTGTAGTGTTTATGGAGCTCCACACTTCACTGTTGATCTACTGCTAAAATCCGGCCGCAGGGTTTATGGAAAAAAATAATCCAGAAAAACGTCCCTAAAAATACGTCACTATAAATGCGCGGGAGTAAAAACGTCCGTAAAGCGTATTCACGTGTCGCAGTCAGGGTGTGGCTGAGAACCACATCAAAGACCGCGTGTACTTTTACCTGTAAAAACCATGTGACCAAAAACACATCTCACATCTGCGGCAAAACTGCCGGGGTTCTTAGATTTGGTGTGACTATACCCTTACACACCGCGCTCCGCACCGCGTGCTTTACACTGTATTTACACAGGCCAGTGCGATATAGGTGAGAGAAAATCGTATATATATATCACAGTTGTAAACCTGCGTTTTTCAGGTTTCTGCGAAACGTTCCCATGTTCAAAATGCGCTATTCGCATCACTGTAGGTGCGTTTTTAAACGTGAAAAATAATAAAAAAGAAAGAATGAGCAGTTCTTGCAGTGGAATTGCCTCAAAACAGGACATGCTGCGTTATTTTGCACTTGCACTTGTGTGCGCCGTGAGGTCACAACCGCTGCATGAGCAACGAGTAACGTGAATATTCCCACAAAGAGACAGTTCATCTGTGCATGCGCCAGCGGAAGACCTCGCGGCGCACATGTGAGACTTGGCAGCGCTACATGGATGACGCCTACTGTGTTATCCACGGCTAAGGAGTTGGGAGGGGTGGACTTTGGAGCCGAATAAGCTGCTAGTAGATGGTTCAGCCCGCCCAGCTGATCGCTCCGCCTATTTTGGCCATAAAGTCATGATGATTTTTGGGGTATTTTCATCTCTAATTTTCAAAAGACATAACTTTTTTATTTTTCCGCTGACTTGGCGTTATTTTGTAAGGCAAAATGAACAAAATGAGCATTTTGCCTCTGCATCTTTTAGGGTTTATATTTACGTTTTTTGCAAGATGAATAGTGCGTTCAATTCACTGTAGAGATCGTTACGGATACCAGAAATGTGGGTTTATATATATATATATATATATATATATATATATATATATATATATATTATTTTTTTTTTTTTATAGAAAGGGGAAAGTGCGTAAAAGAGTTTTTTTGGTAATTTAATTTTACTTCTTTTTTTACCATTTTTTTTTTCTTTCATTTTTTATGTCACTGTGGGGGACTTGAACCGTAAAAGCTCTGTTTGCTATGACGTTGCACTGCAGTACTTTTGTAGTGCAGTGCATTATTGCTTACCATAGGCCAGTCTCTATGTACAGGTCATGTGCCGCACAGTGTAATGGGAGACACGATACTGGCCAAAGTCACAACTAAGTTGGCCTAACTTCACATAGGTATGCGTGATACGAGACCGTGAATCCCGCCACCATATCGTGCCCCCACCATGTGAATTCAATCCTCTGCCGCGGCTGTTCTCTCCCCATTGCTGTCGCCGGCCCCATTAAAAACAATGGACGCTGCAATGCAAGATCACGCAGCCAGATAGAACATGCCGCGGTTTGTTTCCCGCATCGCATCGTTCATGTGTATGACTCCATTCACAAGGTGGTGGTTCAGATTTGTGCGTCTCAAAATGCAAAAACAAGAACACTGTCGTGACAGGTTTAGGAACGGATGACAGGAAGTCTCTACAACCAACCCGCTCCCCTGTCCCTACCTACTTGTCCCCCTGGGCTAAACCCCGGGGACAGGGACAGGAGAGACCAACTAACCAGAAGACAGAATATCACAAAATCCAACTTAGAACTAAGAGGGTCAAATAATCACCAAAGAACTACCAAAGAATCCAAAGGAAGACAGATAGGTCAGAGCAAACCGCGTTAGAGGACTGGAGCGAGCAATGTGAGCGGGTGTTAGCTGGAGAACAATTAGCAACCACTGGTAGGGACTGACAGTGTCTGCAGAGCTAAATACCCAAAGCCCCACCTAGGTTGAGGCAGAACCTGGTGACGCGCCAGCCGGTAAAGCATGAAGCCCTCCTCCGGCCGCGCCCCGTAACAGGGGAACTCCGAGCCCAGCCGAGGCCCCGCCCAGCAGTGCCATGGACCCCACACCCAACACCGTACCAGACGCCAACCACCCCAGGAGACCCCGGGTGACATCACCAAGGCCACCAACGACCCTAGGCACTCCACCACACCCGTGCCGCTCATGACCGCCGACGGCCGCAAGTCCCCTCCTGACAAACACCATGCAAATTTTTGAGGTAACCGATGGTCTTGGAAACATAGTCTTCTACTAAAAGCTCTGAAGCAAAACAGAGTAGCATTGAGATTCTACCTTGTATTTAACCTTATGGCCTTTAGTTGTAATTCTCCTTTTAAACATGTGTACAGCAAATAATACTGGTGGTTTTGTTAATGATTAGAGATGAGCGAACGTGTTCTTCCGAGCTTGATATTCGTGCGAATATTAGGGTGTTCGGGATGTTCGTTATTCGTAACGAACACCATGCGGTGTTCTGGTTATTTTCACTTCCTTCCCTGAGACGTTAGCGCGCTTTTCTGGCCAATTGAAAGACAGGGAAGGCATTACAACTTCCCCCTGTGACGTTCAAGCCCTATACCACCCCCCTGCTGTGAGTGGCTGGGAAGATCAGGTGTCACCCGAACATAAAAGTCGGCCCCTCCCGCGGTTCGCCTCAGATGCCGTGTGAGTTAGATGAGGGACAGTGCTGTTTGTACCGGAGCTGCTGTAGGGAAAGAATTGGTAGTTAGTGTAGGCTTCAAGACCCCCCAAAGGTCCTTATTAGGGCCACTGATAGCTGTGTGTTGGCTGCTGTTAGCAGTGGCAATTTTTTTTCCCTCAAAATCGCCTCTGCAGACCGTTGCACCTGGCATTAGGGACAGAAGTGCTGCATAGGCAGGGAGAGTGTTAGGAGTGAGTGTAGCCTTCAAGAACCTCAACGGTCCTTTCTAGGGCCATATTTATCCATGTGCAGTACTGTCCAGGCTGCTGTTAGCTGTGCTGCATTTTTTTTTGCTTCTCAAAATCGCTTCTGCAGAGCATTGCACCCTCCATTGATACTGCAGGGAAAGAATTGTATAGGCAGGGCCACAACACAGTTATTATTCATTGAATATACGCAGTGCTGCCTTTTGCTTGTAAAACAAGTGAAAATAATTCTATTTGTCCGGCCTCTGTCCGTCCTAAGGGCGGTGGACACGTGTCGGCTGCGTGTGACACCTTTAAAAATCATACGCACCCAGCTACGTTTTACTCCTGGCTTCGCCATTTGCTTTCCTTAATTGGGAAAAAAAATACCTGCTCTGCCACAGTTAATAACTCTGCTACCCTCACGTTCTGTGACACATTAGCAGGGACACAGCACAGTTATTAAACTTCTCATGTTCATAGAATATACGCAGTGCTGCCTTTTGGTGCCAAAAAACGGAAAATAATTCTATTTGTCCGGCCTCTGTCCGTCCTAAGGGCGGTGGACATGTGTCGGCTGCGTGTGACACCTTTAAAAATCATACGCACCCAGCTACGTTTTACTCCTGGCTTCGCCATTTGCTTTCCTTAATTGGGAAAAAAAATACCTGCTCTGCCACAGTTAATAACTCTGCTACCCTCACGTTCTGTGACACATTAGCAGGGACACAGCACAGTTATTAAACTTCTCATGTTCATAGAATATACGCAGTGCTGCCTTTTGGTGCCAAAAAACGGAAAATAATTCTATTTGTCCGGCCTCTGTCCGTCCTAAGGGCGGTGGACACGTGTCGGCTGCGTGTGACACCTTTAAAAATCATACGCACCCAGCTACGTTTTACTCCTGGCTTCGCCATTTGCTTTCCTTAATTGGGAAAAAATATACCTGCTCTGCCACAGTTAATAACTCTGCTACCCTCACGTTCTGTGACACATTAGCAGGAAAACAGCACAGTTATTAAACTTAGATTATTCATTCACTAGAGGCAGTGGGGCCTTTCATTTTCAAAAAAGGGAAAAAATTATATTTGGCCTGCAGTCTTGCGCCAATTTATTTCCTGCCTGTGAAATCAAATCACTGGTAATACAGCATGCTGAGGGGTAGGGGTAGGCCTAGAGGACGTGGACGCGGCCGAGGACGCGGAGGGCCAAGTCAGGGTGTGGGCACAGGCCAAGCTCCTGATCCAGGTGTGTCGCAGCCGACTGCTGCGCGATTAGGAGAGAGGCACGTTTCTGGCGTCCCCACATTCATCGCCCAATTAATGGGTCCACGCGGGAGACGGTTATTAGAAAATGAGCAGTGTGAGCAGGTCCTGTCCTGGATGGCAGAAAGTGCTTCGAGCAACCTATCGTCTACCCGCAGTTCTGCGCCGTCCACTGCTGCCAATCCGAATCCTCTGTCTGCTGCTCCTCCTTCCTCCCAGCCTCCTCACTCCACTACAATAACACCTGCTCAGGAGCGGGAGCACTCCCAGGAACTGTTCTCGGGCCCCTGCTTAGATTGGGCAGCAGCGGTTCCTCTCCCACCAGAGGAGTTTATCGTCACTGATGCCCAACCATTCGAAAGTTCCCGGGGTCCGGGGGAAGAGGCTGGGGACTTCCGCCAACTGTCTCAACAACTTTCTGTGGGTGAGGAGGACGATGACGATCAGACACAGTTGTCTTGCAGTGAGGTAGTAGTAAGGGCAGTAAGTCCGAGGGAGCAGCGCACAGAGGATTCGGAGGAAGAGCAGCAGGACGATGAGGTGACTGACCCCACCTGGTGTGCAACGCTTACTCAGGAGGACAGGTCTTCAGAGGGGGAGTCAAGGGCATCAGCAGGGCAGGTTGCAAGAGGCAGTGCGGTGGCCAGGGGTAGAGGCAGGGCCAGACCGAATAATCCACCAACTGTTTCCCAAAGGGCCCCCTCGCGCCATGCCACCCTGCAGAGGCCGAGGTGCTCTAAGGTCTGGCAGTTTTTCACAGAGACGCCTGACGACCGACGAACAGTGGTGTGCAACCTTTGTCGCGCAAAGCTCAGCCGGGGAGCCAACACCAACAGCCTCACCACCACCACCATGCGCAGACATATGATGGCCAAGCACCCCGCAAGGTGGGACGAAGGCCGTTCAGCGCCTCCGGTTTGCACCCCTGCCTCTCCCCCTGTGCCCCAACCTGCCATTGAGATGCAACCCCCCTCTCAGGACACAGGCACTACCGTCTCCTGGCCTGCACCCACACCCTCACCTCCGCTGTCCTCGGCCCCATCCAGCAGTGTAGTTCAGCGCACCGTCCAGCCGTCGCTTGCGCAACTGTTGGAGCGCAAGCGCAAGTACGCCGCCACGCACCCGCACGCTCAAACGTTAACCGTCCGCATAGCAAAATTCATCAGCCTTGAGATGCTGCCGTATAGGGTTGTGGAAACGGAGTCCTTCAAAAGTATCATGGAGGCGGCGGCCCCGCGCTACTCAGTTCCCAGTCGCCACTACTTTTCCCGATGTGCCGTCCCAGCCCTGCACGACCACGTCTCCCGCAACATTGTACGCGCCCTCACCAACGCGGTTACTGCCACGGTCCACTTAACTACGGACACGTGGACAAGCACAGGCGGGCAGGGCCACTACATCTCCCTGACGGCACATTGGGTGAATTTAGTGGAGGCTGGGACAGAGTCAGAGCCTGGGACCGCTCACGTCCTACCCACCCCCAGAATTGCGGGCCCCAGCTCGGTGGTGGTATCTGCGGAGGTGTATGCTTCCTCCACTAAAGCACCCTCCTCCTCCTCCTCCTCCTCTGTCTCGCAATCAAGATGTGTTAGCAGCAGCATGTCGCCAGCAGTCGGTGTCGCGCGGTGTGGCAGCACAGCGGTGGGCAAGCGTCAGCAGGCCGTGCTGAAACTACTCAGCTTAGGCGATAAGAGGCACACGGCCCACGAACTGCTGCAGGGTCTGACACAGCAGACCGACCGCTGGCTTGCGCCGCTGAGCCTCCAACCGGGCATGGTCGTGTGTGACAACGGCCGTAACCTGGTGGCGGCTCTGCAGCTCGGCAGCCTCACGCACGTGCCATGCCTGGCCCACGTCTTTAATTTGGTGGTTCAGCGCTTTCTGAAAAGCTACCCACGCTTGTCAGACCTGCTCGTAAAGGCGCGCCGGCTCTGTGCACATTTTCGCAAGTCCCACACGGACGCTGCCACCCTGCGCACCCTGCAACATCACTTTAAGCTGCCAGTGCACCGACTGCTGTGCGACGTGCCCACACGGTGGAACTCTACGCTCCACATGTTGGCGAGGCTCTATGAACAACGTAGAGCTATAGTCGAATACCAACTCCAACATGGGCGGCGCAGTGGGAGTCAGCCTCCTCAATTCCTTTCAGAAGAGTGGGCCTGGTTGGCAGACATCTGCCATGTCCTTGGTAATTTTGAGGAGTCTACCCAGGTGGTGAGCGGCGATGCTACAATCATTAGCGTCACCATTCCTCTGCTATGCATCTTGAGAAATTCCCTGCAAACCATAAAGGAAGCTGCTTTGCGCTCGGAAACGGGGGCGGGGGAAGACAGTATGCCGCTGGATAGTCAGGGCACCCTCCTGTCTATTTCTCAGCGCGTACAGGAGGAGGAGGAGCATGAGGAGGATGAGGAGGAGGGGGAAGAGACAGCTTGGGCCGCTGCTGACGGTACACCGGCTGATTGCCTGTCATCCTTTCAGCGTGTATGGCCTGAGGAGGAGGAGGAGGAGGAGGATCCTGAAAGTGATCTTCCTAGTGACGACAGCCATGTGTTGCGTACAGGTACCCTGGCACACATGGCTGACTTCATGTTAGGATGCCTTTCTCGTGACCCTCGCGTTGCACGCATTCTGGCCACGACGGATTACTGGGTGTACACACTGCTCGATCCACGGTATAAGGAGAACCTGCCCACTCTGATTCCCGAAGAGGAAAGGGGTTCGAGAGTGTTGCTATACCACAGGACCCTTGCGGACAAGCTGATGGTAAAATTCCCAGCCGACAGCGCTAGTGGCAGAAGGCGCAGTACCGAGGGCAAGGTAGCAGGGGATGTGCGTAGATCGAGCAGCATGTACATCCCAGGCAGTGCAACAGTCTTTAAGGGCCTGGCCAGCTTTATGGCTCCCCACCAAGACTGTGTCACCGCTCCCCAGTCAAGGCTGAGTCGGCGGGAGCACTGTAAAAGGATGGTGAGGGAGTACGTAGCGGATCGCACGGCCATCCTTGGTGACGCCTCTGCCCCCTACAACTACTGGGTGTCGAAGCTGGACACGTGGCCTGAACTAGCGCTGTATGCCCTGGAGGTGCTTGCTTGTCCTGCGGCTAGCGTCTTGTCGGAGAGGGTGTTTAGTGCGGCTGGGGGAATCATCACAGATAAGCGTAGCCGCTTGTCAACCGACAGTGCCGACAGGCTAACACTCATCAAGATGAACAAAGCCTGGATTTCCCCAGACTTCTGTTCTCCACCAGCGGACAGCAGCGATACGTAAGCAATACGTAGGCTGCACCCGCGGATGGAAGCTACGTTCTCTCTCACCATCCAAAACGGGGACATTTCTGCTTCATCAATCTGTGTCTAATATTCCTCCTCCTCCTCCTCCTGCTCCTCCTCCTGAAACCTCACGTAATCACGCTGAACGGGCAATTTTTCTTAGGGCCACAAGGCTCCCTCAAATAATTTTTCGGAACAATTTTTATAAGTTTCAATGCGCTTAAAAGCATTGGAACTGTAACTTGAACCAATTTTTCGTTACACTGGGCTGCCTCCAGGCCTAGTTACCACTTAAGCCACATTAACCAAAGCGATTAATGGGTTTCACCTGCCCTCTTGGCTGGCCATGGCCAATTTTTGGGATGTACATTAGTACTGTTGATACAGCAATTTTTGTGGGCCCTCGCCTACAGTGTAATCAAATTAATTTTTAGCCCACCTGCATTACAGCTGACGTTCCCTCAGCTGTGTTGGGCAATGCAATGGGATATTTTTATGTACCGCCGGTGGGTTCCAGGGAGCCACCCATGCTGTAGGTGCACACGGAGTTTTTAATACATGTGTCCACTTCTAAAGAACCCCAGTCTGACTGGGGCATGCAGTGTGGGCCGAAGCCCACCTGTATTACGCACGACATTACTACCTCAGCTGTGTTGGGCAATGCAATGGGATATTTCTATGTACCGCCGGTGGCTTCCTGGCACCCACCCAGGCAGTGGGTCCACAGGGAGTTTAACCTACATGTGTCCACTTCTAAAGAACCCCAGTCTGACTGGGGCATGCATTGTGGGCCGAAGCCCACCTGCATTAAGCACGACATTACTACCTCAGCTGTGTTGGGCAATGCAATGGGATATTTTTATGTACCGCCGGTGGGTTCCAGGGAGCCACCCATGCTGTAGGTGCACACGGAGTTTTTAATACATGTGTCCACTTCTAAAGAACCCCAGTCTGACTGGGGCATGCAGTGTGGGCCGAAGCCCACCTGTATTACGCACAACATTACTACCTCAGCTGTGTTGGGCAATGCAATGGGATATTTCTATGTGCCGCCGGTGGCTTCCTGGCACCCACCCATGCTGTGGGTCCACAGGGAATTATAAATGCATCTGTTTCCACTTATAAAGAAACCCAGTCTGACTGGGGCATGCAGTGTGGGCCGAAACCCACCTGCATTAACCCTTTCCAGTCCACTGTGTGACCTGTGAAGACATTAGGGTTTAAGGCTGTACAGCTCCGTTGTTGGTAGACGTCCGTCGGGGTTCTCTTACTGTATATTGCCAGCCTCTCTGCTGTCGGAGCCTATCCTACGTGTCAGCTCATGCAGTACTGGCTTTAGCCAGCATATAGCGCCGTTGTATAACGGCAGAAAAAGAGTAAGCCCCCTAGGAAAACCATATACAAATTGGATTGGAAAGGGTTAAGCACAACATTACTACCTCAGCTGTGTTGGGCAATGCAATGGGATATTTCTATGTACCGCCGGTGGCTTCCTGGCACCCACCCATGCTGTAGGTGCACACGGAGTTTTTACTACATCTGTACACTTATAAAGAACCCCAGTCAGACTGGGGCATGCAGTGTGGGCCGAAGCCCACCTGCATTAAGCACGACATTACTACCTCAGCTGTGTTGGGCAATGCAATGGGATATTTCTGTGTACCGCCGGTGGGTTCCAGGGAGCCACCCATGCTGTGGGTCGACAGGGACTTCACAATAGGGAGTTGTACCTGCCTGTGTCTATGAATTAAAAAGCCCGGTCTGACTGGGGCATGCAGACACCTTGACAGAATGAATAGTGTGTGGCACATAGGTTCCCCATTGCTATGCCCACGTGTGCAGCTCCTGATGGTGGTGGCACAGGATTCTATTTCTCATTGCTTCTGTACAGCATTGTGGGCTATCGCTCCGCCACTTTTAAAGAGGGTCGCTGCCTAGCCGTGCCAACCTCTGCAGTGTGTGCCTGCGGTCCCTCGTCATGGCAGACGCAATTCTAAATAGACATGAGCGTGGTGTGGCATGAGGGCAGCTGAAGGCTGCCCAGGGACACTTTGGTGTGCGCTGTGGGGGGAGGGGGGGCGGTTGGGCAGCATGTAACCCAGGAGAAGTGTCAGTGGAGTGTCATGCAGGCGGTGATTGTGCTTTGTTGGAGGTAGTGTGGTGCTTAGCAAAGATATGCCATGCTAATGAGGGCTTTTCAGAAGTAAAAGTTGTTGGGAGGGGGGGGGGGCCCACTCTTGCCGGTATTGTGGCTTAATAGTGGGACCTGTGAACTTGAGATGCAGCCCAACATGTAGCCCCTCGCCTGCCCTATCCGTTGCTGTGTCGTTCCCATCACTTTGCTGAATTGCCCAGATTTTCACACATGAAAACCTTAGCGAGCATCGGCGAAATACAAAAATGTTCTGGTCGCCCATTGACTTCAATGGGGTTCGTTGTTCGAAACGAACCCTCGAGCATCGCGGGAAGTTCGTTCCGAATAACGAGCACCCGAACATTTTGGTGTTCGCTCATCTCTATTAATGATCATTTAGGGTTGTACCATTAACAAGGATCAGGGTCCAAACTCTTTGCTGATGGAAGTGCAATTCCAGAGCTACAATTCCTACTATAGCTGTCAGGTTATAAATAGAGATGAGCGAACACCAAAATGTTCGGGTGTTCGTTATTCGAAACGAACTTCCCGCGATGTTCGAGGGTTCGTTTCGAATAACGAACCCCATTGAAGTCAATGGGCGACCAGAACATTTTTGTATTTCGCCGATGCTCGCTAAGGTTTTCATGTGTGAAAATCTGGGCAATTCAAGAAAGTGATGGGAACGACACAGCAACGGATAGGGCAGGCGAGGGGCTACATGTTGGGCTGCATCTCAAGTTCACAGGTCCCACTATTAAGCCACAATAGCGGCAAGAGTGGGGCCCCCCCCTCCCAACAACTTTTACTTCTGAAAAGCCATCATTAGCATGGCATACCTTTGCTAAGCACCACACTACCTCCAACAAAGCACAATCACCGCCTGCATGACACTCCACTGCCACTTCTACTGGGTTACATGCTGCCCAACCGCCCCCCCTCCCCCCCACAGCGCACACCAAAGTGTCCCTGGGCAGCCTTCAGCTGCCCTCATGCCACACCACCCTCATGTCTATTTAGAAGTGCGTCTGCCATGACGAGGGACAGCAGGCACACACTGGACAGGGTTGGCACGGCTAGGCAGCGACCCTCTTTAAAAGGGGCGGGGCGATAGCCCACAATGCTGTACAGAAGCAATGAGAAATAGAATCCTGTGCCACCGCCATCAGGAGCTGCACACGTGGGCATAGCAATGGGGAACCTATGTGCCACACACTATTCATTCTGTCAAGGTGTCTGCATGCCCCAGTTAGACCGGGCTTTTTAATTCATAGACACAGGCAGGTACAACTCCCTATTGTGAAGTCCCTGTCGACCGACAGCATGGGTGGCTCCCTGGAACCCACCGGCGGTACACAAAAATATCCCATTGCATTGCCCAACACAGCTGAGGTAGTAATGTCGTGCGTAATACAGGTGGGCTTCGGCCCACACTGCATGCCCCAGTCAGACTGGGGTTCTTTACAAGTGGACACATGTAGGTTACACTCCGTGTGCACCTACAGCATGGGTGGCTCCCTGGAACCCACCGGCGGTACACAAAAATATCCCATTGCATTGCCCAACACAGCTGAGGTAGTAATGTCGTGCGTAATACAGGTGGGCTTCGGCCCACACTGCATGCCCCAGTCTGACTGGGGTTCTTTAGAAGTGGACACAGATGCATTTACAACTCCCTGTGGACCGACAGCATGGGTGGGTGCCAGGAAGCCACCGGCGGTACATAGAAATATCCCATTGCATTGCCCAACACAGCTGGGGTAGTAATGTCGTGCTTAATGCAGGTGGGCTAAAAATTTATTTGATTACACTGTAGGCGAGGGCCCACAAAAATTGCTGTATCAACAGTACTAATGTACATCCCAAAAATTGGCCATGGCCAGCCAAGAGGGCAGGTGAAACCCATTAATCGCTTTGGTTAATGTGGCTTAAGTGGTAACTAGGCCTGGAGGCAGCCCAGTGTAACGAAAAATTGGTTCAAGTTACAGTTCCAATGCTTTTAAGCGCATTGAAACTTTTAAAAATTGTTTAGAAAAATTATTTGAGTGAGCCTTGTAGCCCTAAGAAAAATTGCCCGTTCAGCGTGATTACGTGAGGTTTCAGGAGGAGGAGCAGGAGCAGGAGGAGGAGGAATATTAGACACAGATTGATGAAGCAGAAATGTCCCCGTTTTGGATGGTGAGAGAGAACGTAGCTTCCATCCGCGGGTGCAGCCTACGTATTGCTTACGTATCGCTGCTGTCCGCTGGTGGAGAAGAGAAGTCTGGCGAAATCCAGCTTTTGTTCATCTTGATGAGTGTTAGCCTGTCGGCACTGTCGGTTGACAGGCGGGTACGCTTATCTGTGATGATTCCCCCAGCCGCACTAAACACCCTCTCCGACAAGACGCTAGCCGCAGGACAAGCAAGCACCTCCAGGGCATACAGCGCTAGTTCAGGCCATGTGTCCAGCTTCGACACCCAGTAGTTGTAGGTGGCAGAGGCGTCACAGAGGACGGTCGTGCGATCGGCTACGTACTCCCTCACCATCCTTTTACAGTGCTCCCGCCGACTCAGCCTTGACTGGGGAGCGGTGACACAGTCTTGGTGGGGAGCCATAAAGCTGTCCAGGCCCTTAAAGACTGTTGCACTGCCTGGGATGTACATGCTGCTCGATCTCCGCACCTCCCCTGCTACCTTGCCCTCGGTACTGCGCCTTCTGCCACTAGCGCTGTCGGCTGGGAATTTTACCATCAGCTTGTCCGCAAGGGTCCTGTGGTATAGCAACACTCTCGAACCCCTTTCCTCTTCGGGAATGAGAGTGGGCAGGTTCTCCTTATAGCGTGGGTCGAGCAGTGTGTACACCCAGTATTCCGTTGTGGCCAGAATGCGTGCAACGCGAGGGTCACGAGAAAGGCATCCTAACATGAAGTCAGCCATGTGTGCCAGGGTACCAGTACGCAACACATGGCTGTCTTCACTAGGAAGATCACTTTCAGGATCCTCCTCCTCCTCCTCAGGCCATACACGCTGAAAGGATGACAGGCAATCAGCCGGTGTACCGTCAGCAGCGGGCCAAGCTGTCTCTTCCCCCTCCTCCTCATCCTCCTCATGCTCCTCCTCCTCCTCCTGTACGCGCTGAGAAATAGACAGGAGGGTGCCCTGACTATCCAGCGGCATACTGTCTTCCCCGCCCCCGTTTCCGAGCGCAAAGCAGCTGCCTTTATGCTTTGCAGGGAATTTCTCAAGATGCATAGCAGAGGAATGGTGACGCTAATGATTGTAGCATCGCCGCTCACCACCTGGGTAGACTGCTCAAAATTACCAAGGACATGGCAGATGTCTGTCAACCAGGCCCACTCTTCTGAAAGGAATTGAGGAGGCTGACTCCCACTGCGCCGCCATGTTGGAGTTGGTATTCGACTATAGCTCTACGCTGTTCATAGAGCCTGGCCAACATGTGGAGCGTAGAGTTCCACCGTGTGGGCACGTCGCACAGCAGTCGGTGCACTGGCAGCTTAAAGTGATGTTGCAGGGTGCGCAGGGTGGCAGCGTCCGTGTGGGACTTGCGGAAATGTGCGCAGAGCCGGCGCGCCTTTACGAGCAGGTCTGACAAGCGTGGGTAGCTTTTCAGAAAGCGCTGAACCACCAAATTAAAGACATGGGCCAGGCATGGCACGTGCGTGAGGCTGCCGAGCTGCAGAGCCGCCACCAGGTTACGGCCGTTGTCACACACGACCATGCCCGGTTGGAGGCTCAGCGGCGCAAGCCAGCGGTCGGTCTGCTGTGTCAGACCCTGCAGCAGTTCGTGGGCCGTGTGCCTCTTATCGCCTAAGCTGAGTAGTTTCAGCACGGCCTGCTGACGCTTGCCCACCGCTGTGCTGCCACACCGCGCGACACCGACTGCTGGCGACATGCTGCTGCTAACACATCTTGATTGTGAGACAGAGGAGGAGGAGGAGGGTGCTTTAGTGGAGGAAGCATACACCTCCGCAGATACAACCACCAAGCTGGTGCCCGCAATTCTGGGGGTGGGTAGGACGTGAGCGGTCCCAGGCTCTGACTCTGTCCCAGCCTCCACTAAATTCACCCAATGTGCCGTCAGGGAGATGTAGTGGCCCTGCCCGCCTGTGCTTGTCCACGTGTCCGTTGTTAAGTGGACCGTGGCAGTAACCGCGTTGGTGAGGGTGCGTACAATGTTGCGGGAGATGTGGTCGTGCAGGGCTGGGACGGCACATTGGGAAAAGTAGTGGCGACTGGGAACTGAGTAGCGCGGGGCCGCCGCCTCCATGATACTTTTGAAGGACTCCGTTTCCACAACCCTATACGGCAGCATCTCAAGGCTGATGAATTTTGCTATGCGGACGGTTAACGCTTGAGCGTGCGGGTGCGTGGCGGCGTACTTGCGCTTGCGCTCAAACACTTGCGCAAGCGACGGCTGGACGGTGCGCTGAACTACACTGGTGGATGGGGCCGAGGACAGCGGAGGTGAGGGTGTGGGTGCAGGCCATGAGGCGGTAGTGCCTGTGTCCTGAGAGGGGGGTTGGATAGCAGTGTCAGGTTGGGGCACAGGGGGAGAGGCAGCGGTGCAAACCGGAGGTGGTGAACGGCCTTCGTCCCACCTTGTGGGGTGCTTGGCCATCATATGTCTGCGCATGCTGGTGGTGCTGAGGCTGTTGGTGTTGGCTCCCCGCCTGAGCTTTGCGCGACAAAGGTTGCACACCACTGCTCGTCGGTCGTCAGGCGTCTCTGTGAAAAACTCCCAGACCTTAGAGCACCTCGGCCTCTGCAGGGTGGCATGGCGCGAGGGTGCGCTTTGGGAAACAGTTGGTGGATTATTCGGTCTGGCCCTGCCTCTACCCCTGGACACCGCACTGCCTCTTGCAACCTGCCCTGCTGCTGCCCCTGCCTCCCCCTCTGAAGACCTGTCCTGAGTAGGCGTTGCAAACCAGGTGGGGTCAGTCACCTCATCATCCTGCTGCTCTTCCTCAGAATCCTCTGTGCGCTCCTCCCTCGCACTTACTGCCCTCACTACTACCTGACTGCAAGACAACTGTGTCTCATCGTCATCGTCCTGCGCACCCACAGAAAGTTCTTGAGACAGTTTGCGGTAGTCCCCAGCCTCATCCCCCGGACCCCGGGAACTTTGCAATGGTTGGGCATCAGTGACGATAAACTCCTCTGGTGGGAGAGGAACCGCTGCTGCCCAATCTGAGCAGGGGCCAGAGAACAGTTCCTGGGAGTCTTCACGCAGCTGAGCAGGTGTCATTGTAGTGGAGTGAGGAGGCTGGGAGGAAGGAGGAGCAGCAGACAGAGGATTCTGATTTGCAGCAGTGGACGGCGCAGAACTGCGGTTGTACGATAGGTTGCTCGAAGCACTTTCTGCCATCCAGGACAGGACCTGCTCACACTGCTCATTTTCTAATAACCGTCTCCCGCGTGGACCCATGAATTGTGCGATGACTGTCGGGACGCCAGAAACGTGCCTCTCTACTAATCGCGCTGCAGTCGGCTGCGATACACCTGGATCAGGAGTTTGGCCTGTGCCCACACCCTGACTTGGCCCTCCGCGTCCTCGGCCACGTCCACGTCCTCTAGGCCTACCCCTACCCCTCAGCATGCTGTATTACCAGTGATTTGATTTCACAGGCAGGAAATAAATTGGCGCAAGACTGCAGGCCAAATATAATTTTTTCCCTTTTTAAAAAAAGGAAAGGCCCCACTGCCTCTAGTGAATGAATAATCTAAGTTTAATAACTGTGCTGTGTCCCTGCTAATGTGTCACAGAACTTGAGGGTAGCAGAGTTATTAACTCTGGCAGAGCAGGTATTTTTTTCCCAATTAAGGAAAGCAAATGGCGAAGCCAGGAGTAAAACGTAGCTGGGTGCGTCTGATTTTTAAACGTTGCACACGCAGCCGACACGTGTCCACCGCCCTTAGGACGGACAGAGGTAGGACAAATAGAATTTTTTTCAGTTTTTTTCCACCAAAAGGCAGCACTGCGTATATTCAATGAACATGAGAAGTTTAATAACTGTGCTGTGGCCCTGCTAATGTGGCACAGAACTTGAGGGTAGCAGAGTTATTATAACTCTGGCAGAGCTGGTATTTTTTTTCCAAATTAAGGAAAGCAAATGGCGAAGCCAGCAGTAAAACGTAGCTGGGTGCGTCTGATTTTTAAACGTTGCACACGCCGCCGACACGTGTCCACAGCCCTTAGGACGGACAGAGGCAGGTCAAATAGAATTTTTGTCACTTGTTTTACAAGCAAAAGGCCGCACTGCGTATATTCAATGAATAATAACTGTGTTGTGGCCCTGCCTACACAATTCTTTCCCTGCAGTATCAATGGAGGGTGCAATGCTCTGCAGAGGCGATTTTGAGAAGAAAAAAAATATGCAGCACAGCTAACAGCAGCCAGCACAGTACTGCACACGGTTAAATATGGCCCTAGAAAGGACCGTTGAGGTTCTTGAAGGCTACACTCACTCCTAACACTCTCCCTGCCTATGCAACACTTCTGTCCCTAATGCCGGGTGCAACGCTCTGCAGAGGCGATTTTGAGAAGAAAAAAAATTGCCACTGCTAACAGCAGCCAACACACAGCTATCAGTGGCCCTAATAAGGACCTTTGGGGGTCTTGAAGCCTACACTAACTACCAATTCTTTCCCTACAGCAGCTCCGGTACAAACAGCACTGTCCCTCATCTAACTCACAAGGCATCTGAGGCGAGCCGCGGGAGGGGCCGACTTTTATATTAGGCGGACACCTGATCTCGCCAGCCACTCACGGCAGGGGGGTGGTATAGGGCTGGAACAACACAGGAGGAAGTTGTAATGCCTTCCCTGTCTTTCAATTGGCCAGAAAAGCGCGCTAACCTCTCAGGGAACGAAGTGAAAGTAACCCGAACACCGCATGGTGTTCGTTACGAATAACGAACATCCCGAACACCCTAATATCCGCACGGATATCAAGTTCGGACGAACACGTTCGCTCATCTCTAGTTATAAAAACACCCATTGTTATTCCGAAGTAATCTCAGGTCTTCAGTAATGGGAATAATGGGTCATTCTGCATTGTCTTCCTGTTTAAAGGGATTATTTTGAAAGATTTATGCTACCTCAACTACGGGCAGCATGAATTCAAGACAGAGTAGCCTATTGCCTTGTGAGTTCCTTATTCTGATACATTACATTTCATAAATATATTTTGAAGTTTAACTCTCTGGCATCTACTCATCCGCTGCATTAAGGCCTCATGTCCACGGGCGGGTCAGATTCCGCATGCGAAAGCCCACAGTGGAATCTGACCCTGCCCACGGCCAGTGACCCTGCTTACCAGTCCAGGTCTTCTTTTTTCTGTGGATGTGTGCGGAAGTGCCGCCTCGTGTGCCGGGGAACATGCGCAATAAAAATTTTTTTTCAAACTGCTGCTTTCCTGTGGGATGCACGGCCCATCATAAAGATTACCTAGTCTTTCTTGTTCCAAAATAGTAACAGAGAATACTGTAAAATCTTTGTTAGGCCCAATGCCCATGGCCGTATTTGTACTGCGGGATCTGGAGTGAGCGTTCGCCCCTGGATCTCGCAGTAGATACTCCCCATGGAACATGAAAAGAAAACAATTTTCCACGCCTTCGAGCGGAAATCGACTGCAATTTTCCGCTCACGGAGAAAAATCGCAGCATGTCCTATTCTAGTCCCGGCCTTGCACAGGCAGCTTCCATTGCAGTGAATGGAAGCCGTCCGTCCCACTGCGAGTTTCGGATCTGCAGAGATTTTGCAGTCGGAATCCGACCCGGCCGTGGGCATTTGGCCTTATGGGTAATGTCTGAAAAGGCTGTGTTTAAAAAAGTTGGAGTTGGATCTGTGCTTGTTGATCTGGCACCTTAATGCCTGGGTGATACATTCAATGTAAGCGGCAGGGACATTCTAGTAAATACATAACAAAATTCAGTAACAATTTAAAGGTGATTTAATTGGAAAGCTCTCGTCAGTCACGTAGCTCGTAAAACATTTTTTCTTGTAGCCTCTTTTCCCACAATGGTAACAACATATTATATGGGAAATAAGGGCACGCCATTGTGGTTTTGCTACCAATTTTAGTTTACAAGGTGCCAATATTGATTTCAGTATACGTGCCCTTCTAAAGGTAATTTGTAGATTGGGTGGAATATGTTTGGTGAGCTAAGGATCCTGTGATAGGATGGGCCAAAGCCGAGAAATCAGGGGACATTGTTCTACGTGACAAGTCCTCCTATATCCAAGAGGCTATTCGCATATTGGGCGATGAAGAAGAGGCGGTGCAATCATGTGAGCAATGCCTAGGCGGCACATGTTGTGGTAGGGAGTAGCCACTCTCGGTCTCTCAGTGGCACAGAAAATTTACACAAGTGCTATCAGCAAATTTAGGCACAGCCTGACTATTAAAGGAGTTATTGATTATTCAAAGTGAAAATTAGAGGCTTTATAAGGTGATAACATGTAATTTTTCAATATAATGTTAGAACTTGTTTAACAAAGCTGCTGAGATATTGTTTTTGTAGTCTCACCCCCCCCCCCCTCCTTCCATCCGCTTAGTTCTCAATTGATTAAAGCCTGAATGTTTTATTGTTTTACTAGTCAGGTATACTCAGCGCCTTCACGTTCTGTAATGATGACACAGTTTCTACAGTTGTGAATGTGCACTTGCAATGGGGCATTGTGGGAGATGTATTTTTAGTAATTCTTGGCACCATTTTAGATAGCAATGTGGAAATCTGAAGCTTGCACAGTGGTGCGGGTCAGCAAAAAAGGTACTGGAGTTCAATTTGACGATTTAGATAAATGTTTGGAATATGACAATAAGTGGAAATGATAGTGAAATTTTGAAAAATGTTCCCATCTTCTGTAATACCCCTTTAAGGGTGGCTTATATTTGGTTTCAATGGGTTAATTCTCATTTACTTGTTTTGCATACCCTAAGTCTTAAAAAAAACTGCACAAGTTTTCTGTAACTGTTCTATTCTGCTGTTTAACAGATTGTGCCCAAGTATGAGAAAAAAAGTCAAGCCGTGTAGGGACTCTAGCGAAATTATACTTCTGTTCTACTTAAAGTAAAGTGGGTTGAGAGTCGGAATGTTGTCGGAAAAGAAGGACATGTAGGCTGAGGCTCTCCTTCTGAAGTCTAAGCGCAGGATGTGAAAATTCCAATTTGTCTTGGGATATGTTCTCTTGGTGGACTGGAAGAAGGAAGAGGTGTAAGGAACAGTAGAGAACACTGTGTGTTATGCTCCTGGTCTTCGAAGTGTTCTCCCAAGGACGTTTTCCAGCAGATAACTAAGACTGGTGATGACTGTGTTCCTGGGAAGAAGCGCCGCTCAAATGCAAATGTGTTTGGGGATTGTAAAGTGGGAAACAAGTATGCCAAAGGTATTATGTCAAAGACCGTTGCTGTGTAATGTTTGGAAAATCAAAGTTGGAAATGTTAAGTAAAGAACCGTGTGCCTCCGATTTAAACCTGCAATTTGACTGAGGACTCGTTTATTTAATTACTTAAAAAAGGGCACTGGCATCACATGAAACAGTAAGTCATAAATCTTCTTAGCACGGTTGCTAACTTTACCCCTGCACGCAGCCAGTTCAGGCCGTATTTTAGGTGTAATGGGAGGAGACAGCAGAGCCACCGTAGACAACCATAATTTCTCCCCACTGTCTTCCCCACCCAAGGGTCCGGCACTCGGCAATCATCAAGAACTGGAGGCCCACAGACTCTTCAGCACTATCTCATTGGTTCTGTTTAGTTGACTTCTATATTTTAATATACAGGATTTTGTATATAACAAGGCAATATCTTCCAAAATCTGAGATTTACCTGTATCAATTCAGCAGAGAAAAAGGCCTTTTTTCCACATGAGTGAAATTGCAGTCTTTTACATTGCCTTGTGTTTTGTCACTGTTGCAGCTGCTGCATAGTAGGTGTACAAAGGAAACTATTTGCAATGTTTTACACCATTTTTTTTTCATTTTCCAAGATTTTATAATGGACTTTATGAGGAACTATAACTATGCAACTAGCAATCTTACTAGTAATGCATTATGTTAAATTTTATTCTGCTGTAGCAGGGCGTCAGAATCCCCTGCTACAGGGTGTCTGCTACTGTTGATATATGAGATACTGCAGTACCAGGTTTGGAAACAAGAGGTAGCTCCAATACGGAGAAAAAGACATTCTCCATTAGAAATGAAAGGAGCAATGTTAATCTAAAGGAACCTGCTGGAAGGTTCTAGTAGACTTGCCAGATCACTCTACACTACAGAAGAACATTCTTGACATGGATGCTAAAGTAAGGGGCTACCCTAAAGGGTTAAAGTTTTGCTATATCAACAGACTGTAAAATGCACCAAAATCTGCACTAAATTATTATGTGCTTCAAAATCTGTGCCAAACTTCAGCATAGATGCCTAGTGGATACTTATTGAGTGGTTGATGAGTGGCATATAAATGGGACAATATCTTGCTTCTCAACAAGACAGCACAGGGTCTTCAGTAGTAAGCAGGAGATGCTCCTGGAGCACCATTAGAAAGAGGTGTCATAGCTTACAGAGGGTCTGCGGATGATGAGGCAGAAGAAGAGTAGTGGGAGCATAGAGCCTGCCTGTGTGGAAAGTGCAGTGGGCTCTGCACACAGGGACCTGGTATGCAAGCTGCCAGAGGTCCAGAAGGAAAAAGTTGTTGTGTAACTACCTCAACCCAATGGGGCATCTGGAGTGCGACTAGAAGCAAAGGCAATGACGCAGTAGAGTTGTACTCCTGACCTAAGGCAGCTTGGATCAGTGGCTCGCTGAGCGATCGTTTTGCACAGGGACCTGTTGCGCATCTGTTTCTGACAGGTTATTTCGTGTAAAAGGGCCCTAACTCCTGAAAATGGTGAAATGGGTTGCAGGTGTGGAATATGACAGCAGTTATGCAGAGACTTTACACAAGTTCAGTTAAACAAACAATGCTTTACTAAATTAGAATAAAATATCATATGGCAATAGCATACAATGGTATTATTTGGATACACTGCAGTTTACTAATATTCAGCAATGCTTTGACTCGGTCCATACCCTACAAATAGGGTGTCCTTAATATTTTGCACACAATACAGAATTATCACAGTCAATAAATGGTTTACCCTGGCCAGGGGTAAATAGCCCCACAGATGCTGGTGGAAAGTAGAAGTCTCCTTTAAAATAATTTAGTTTGGCAGGAACTTCAGTTAAAGGGGTTGTCCCGCGGCAGCAAGTGGGTCTATACACTTCTGTATGGCCATATTAATGCACTTTGTAATGTACATTGTGCATCAATTATGAGCCATACAGAAGTTATCAAAAGTTTTATACTTACCTGCTCCGTTGCTGGCGTCCTCGTCTCCATGGTGCCGACTAATTTTCGGCCTCCGATGGCCAAATTAGCCGCGCTTGCGCAGTCCGGGTCTTCTGCTGTCTTCAATGGGGCCGCTCGTGCAGAATGCCGGCTCCGTGTAGCTCCGCCCCGTCACGTGCCGATTCCAGCCAATCAGGAGGCTGGAATCGGCAATGGACCGCACAGAAGAGCTGCGGTCCACGGAGGGAGCAGACCCCGGCGGCCATCTTCAGCAGGTGAGTATGAAGACGCCGGACCGCCGGGATTCAGGTAAGCACTCTCCGGTTTGTTTTTTTAACCCCTGCATCGGGGTTGTCTCGCGCCGAACGGGGGGAGGGGGGGTTAAAAAAAAAGAAAAAACCCGTTTCGGCGCGGGACAACCCCTTTAACTAAATGACTAAATCTGCTAACCGAAATATTCAATCACTGTTCCCTGAACAAATTATTAGCACAGAACCTCTGGGGAGGCCGGACAGTGATTAAGTAAGAACTATCCGTTTTAGGGTGGCTTCACACAAGCGTGTTTTTGTGCGTACATAGGTGTGTACATAAGTGCGCACCCATGTACTTGCAAAAACACACGTGAATGCAGGTCTGTGCATTGTTTAAAATGGAGCCGCGGCTGCTGCAGGTGCCTCCATTGAAAACAATGATCTGCCAACACCCCTGCATTGTTTTTCAGGGAAGGTCTTTACATATAAGCCCTTCCCTGAAAATCTAAAATTTTAGTGTAAAAAAATAAATAAATAAATAAACTTACCTGTCCACCGCTGCCATGTACCCTGCAGGGATGAAGAACACATCTGCCGCATGCGGCAGATGTTTCCTTCATCCCCACTAGTAAAAAGAATTCCTTGCTGCTACATCTGCCACATCTGTGACAGATGCAGCAAAGGAATTCTTCAATTCTCTACCGCAGCTGTCACACATGACAGCTGGGGTAGAGGATGCTCCTGCCGGCACCCTGTCATTGGTTTTCAGGGAAGGGCTTTAAATATAAGCAATTCCCTGAAAATCAAGTAAAAGGGCTGTAAAAAACAACAACAAAATAGATACTCACCTTGCTTCAGCTGCCGGGACTCAGCCACATCTTCTCCTGCTGGCCCCTGCTCTGTAGTGCTGATCTATCAGCAGGTGGGGATTTGAAATCTCCGCCTGCTAAAAGAACTAAGGCCTCATGTCCACGGGGAAAATAAGATCCGCTGCAGATTCTCCATGTAGAATCTGCAGCGGGTCCCTCCTGCCCCGCGGACATGAGCGCCGAAAATAAGAATTTAAAAGCATTTACCTATCCGGCGCGGGCGGGGAAGGTCAGCTGTTCCTCACGGCCGGATCTTCATTTTCGGCCGGCGGATGAATTCCTGACGCCGGCGGCACGTCGCCGGCACGTCGTCGACGTGCCGCGCGCATGCGCCGGGCACATCCGCCGAGCCGAAGCAAGGAAGATGCGGCCGTGAGGAAGAGGAGACCTTCCCAGTCCGCTACGGATGGTAAATACTTTAAATTCCTATTTTAGGTCCCCGCGGGAGACCCGCACGAAAATGGAGCATGGTCCAGATTTTTCCATGCTCCATTTTTTTTAAAATCCCTTTTATTGACGATCCGCGGGTATTTATCTACCCGCGGGTGGTCAATGCATCCCTATGGGATGCGGATCCGCATGCGGGAGATCCGCTGCGGATCTTAAATCACATTTTGCCCGTGGACATGAGCCCTAAATGTGCTTGGCTGAGGTGCTCAGCCAATCACAGGCAGATCTCTCCTGTCATTCATTCAGCGAGAGCTGCCAGATGTGTTTTTCATCCCTGCAGGGTACACGGCAGCGGCGGACGGGTAAGTTTATTTTTTTATTTATTTATTTTTTACACTAAAATTTTTGTTTTTCAGGGAAGGGCTTATATGTAAAGCCCTTCCATGAAAAACAAATCAGGGGTGCCGGCAGACCATTGCTTCCAATGGAGCCGCTGGGAGCGGCCGCGGCTCCATTGAAAACAATGCATGCATTCATTATGGTGCACACATGTCCTATCTTTGCAGGCACATGCCTGTAAAGCACAGACATGTGCACACACCATAGGGAATGCATTGAGGCCAATAGACGTGTGTTTTTGTGCGTGCTTCTGCACACACAAAATATACGCTTGTCTGAAGCCACCCTTACTGGTGATGAGCCTGGGTGATGGCACTCATGATTACATACCACCAAAACTTTAATATCCAGATACTGGCGCTCAGACTTTTTGCTCTCACTGGTGATTTCTTTCCCAGTGAAAGTTCGGCACTTGTGGTCGATAGTTGCAGCTGACATCTGCTTGGCAGACCAACCTCTGGCACTTGCTTTGCAGCAGTTGGGTAGTGCCACTTCAGGAATCCAAGTTGATCTCACTCTAGTATAAGAAAACCCCAGCACACTCGGATTTGGGATTTGCTGTCATTCCTCTCTGCAGTTCTTCTCAAGCTCTGTCAGGTTGGATGGTGACCATTTGTGGACATCATTCTCAGGTCTCTAGAGATGTTCAATTGACTTCAAGCCAGGACTCTGGCTGGGCCACTCAAGGACATTTACAGAGTTGTCCTTAAGCTTCTCCTGTGTTGTCTTAGATGTATGCTTAGGGTCATTGTCTTGTTGGTAAGTGAACCTTCTGCTCAGTCTGAGGTCTCTTGCACTTGACCCGGGTATAACGGAGTCGTATGCTGCTATGACCTACCCCTTTAAAATCCCCCTCCCCACCTACCATTACCCGAACAGACCACGGACACCATCTGTTGGATAAAATTTGGCCACAGCAGCCAATTTATTAAAACAAACAACATTAACATACAATTTTAAACGCATTTCCTTTCAAATATACCATACACCATTATAACCTCCTAACCATTATAAACATTCCCTAATGAAAAACCTGCGAAGAGGACCTTGGAGCCCCTCCTACTTCTAAAAATATCCTGTCGCCTCAAACCAACAAAGGAAATAGCTGTCCCGGTCACCCGCCGCAACTTGGCTGACTCAGGCGACGCTATTTCCAAAACCTTCTTCCTCCCGCCGCCGGTGGCAGACTCGGGAGCCCAAGCAAATTCCCCATTAACCTCCGGCCGCCGTTTCTTCCCGACCCCGAGGCCAGCTAGCCACCCCTGGCTAGCCTCTCCCACCGGCTATCAGGGCTCCGCCCTCTAACCCAGGAGGCGACAGGCCACGATTGACCAAATACAAAAAAGGGGGGAAGGGGCTATGTAGCCCCTGCTTTCCCCCACTAACCTTCTACACGGGCTCCAAGGGCCCCTCCCCCTCCCCTGCCACAGCAAGTGAGGCTCGACCACCTTGAGCCTGCGCCGCCCCCCACACCAATAGCGCCCGCTCAATGCCCTCCTGTAATCCTTCCGTCCATAGGTCAATGCCGATGTCATTTAAGTGGACGCCGTCTGACCTCCAGTAATTGCCGACCCCTTTCTCCAGGTCTATATGTCTCGCTGCTACCCCCCCTTTGCTGCCCAGGAACCGCGACACTTCCCTGTTGAGCTTCACTCTTGCTCTGTTCAGGTCCTTCTCCGACTGCGCCCCCCTCCAAACTTTCCTAGGCACGATTTCGGACCACACCACGACCGTTCCCGGGTATGACGCTTGCAGTCTAAGACAGTCATACCTTATGTCCCTTGATAGGTCCCTAAACCTCCTTTTTCCCAAATCGTTTCCTCCCGCGTGTATGACCAAAACCTCCGGCGCCCTATCCCACCTAACCCTCCTTTCAACTTCCTCCAATACGCTGCCCCAAGTCATCCCTCTAATCCCCATCCATCTCACTACCGCCTCACTCTTTTTAAACCGTAGCTGCCTCCCATTCGGCCGTACCCCCGCTCTCTCTGCTCCCCAAAAAACATAGGAGTCTCCCAAGATCCAAACTAATGCTGGACGACCATCTGTAAAATAAACAGCAACAATACTATATTAGCAAACCGCCATTATGACCCCCCCCCCCCCCTCCAGACGACCCCGCCTTGAACTTAAAGCAGGTGGGGTCGCACGTATGATTTAAAACGCCCTGACTCCCACCGACCTATTCTCTTCACTGCCTCCTCCCCCATACCTCTTACTGACGCTTCCGTCGCCGCCCCCACCCGAAATGAGTGAGACCCGAATTGTGTATTATTAAAACCCGCCACCTCTAAGGCCTTCTTGAACACCGCTATAAACTGAAAACGCGACAAAAACTGCCCGTTCTCGTGCCGCAAAAATGGTCCCGTGCGAAAATTTAACCCTTTGCTATACTGCTCCCAGGCACTCAGAGGGCACATACTGGCCCCCGGCACCTCACCCAACCGAATCACCTGCCCGCGTCCTTGCTGATCCGTCTTGGACCGACGGATAAGCAAGTCCAACCTCCCGTCTACCAACCGTACATCCTCCGCCTGCAGGCCGCCCCCCACGTTCTTGCTAGGTGACACCAATTCGCTTACCCGTAGGGCCCCGAAAAATGCAAATGAAAAAGCCGCCCTAAACAACCGCCGCTCGAACTCTTTTCCGCAAATAACGTCAACCGCCTCCCCTAATTTCTCCAAAACATCAAATGATACCGGTCGCCTAGTGTCCTGTCTCCCCTTCCCTCTCCTCAGACCCTTCAGCGCCTGTTTTACAAAAAATTTTTTCGCCGCGTCCTCCACCCCCACTGTATTTTAAACCCAAAAGCCACCCCTGCTATAAACTGGTTCACTTTTGCCACTGACCGACCCAAATCTGCACTCACTCCCAACCAACTCAACAGTAAGCCCACTCTATCCTCCTCTGAACGCTCCCCCCCACGCTGCCTCAACCATTCTTCCCACTCGCTCCATGCTGCGCAATATGCCGCCCTAGTCCGCCGAGCCAGTGGCCGTTCTATCAGGCCCCCCACTGCTCGCTTACCACGTTCCAGATTCGAGACGGGCACTTCCTCCCCTCCTTCTCCGCACTCGGCGCCAGTGTCCGGAACCGCTCCCACTGAAAGCGAGAGAGAGCATCCGCAATTGAATTCTCGACACCTGGAACGTGTACAGCTACTACCCACATGTTTAATGACAAGGCCTCTAGCACCAACTGACGCAGCAGGTTAACCACCGGGGGGGGATGACGCCGAGAGGTTGTTAATTACCTGCACCACCCCCATATTGTCACAGTGGAATCTCACTTTTCTATCCCGGAAGTGGTTACCCCACAGCGTGATAGCCACTACTATTGGAAATAATTCCAATAGTACTAAGTTCCGAACTAAGCCTTCTTGCTTCCACTGCTCCGGCCATTCCCCCGCACACCATCTACCTTGAAAATAGGCCCCAAACCCTGCGCTTCCTGCTGCATCAGTATAGAGCTCCCAGTCCACGTTGCTACTGACCTCCCCCATAATTACCGACCTGCCATTGTACTTCTCCAAAAAGACGGACCAGACTGCCAGGTCCGCCTTGTGACTAACTCCCAAACGGATAAAGTGATGAGGGGCCCGAATCCCTGCTGTTGCCGCCGTCAACCGTCTACTGAAAACCCGGCCCATGGGCATGATCCTGCAGGCAAAATTCAGCTTGCCCAGCAGTGACTGCAGCCCTTTGAGCGTGATTTTCTTCGCCACCCGCGCCGCACCTAATTCCTCCTGCAAGTTTCTTATTTTTTCTTCTGGTAATCGGCACTCCATTGCCTCCGAGTCAATGGTGATGCCCAAAAAACTTAAACAAGTTGTGGGCCCCTCCGTCTTTTCCGGTGCCAGAGGCACCCCGAACCGTTTGGCCACCCATTGCAAGGTTCCCAGTAAGTTCGCACAAATTGGCGAACCCCCGGGCCCTACGCATAGAAAATCATCCAGGTAATGAATGACCGACTGCACTGCCGCCGTGTCCTTCACCACCCACTCTAAAAACGAACTAAACGCTTCGAAGTATGCACATGAGATTGAACATCCCATGGGCAAGCAACGATCCGCAAAATAACTCCCTGCCCAAAAACACCCCAACAACCTCACACTTTCCTGTGTTACTGGCAGCAAGCGAAAGGCTGACTCTATGTCAGCCTTTGCCATCAATGCCCCCCTTCCATATTTCCGAACCCATTGAAGCGCCGCATCAAACGATGTATACACCACCGAGCATAGCTCGGGGTCTATTCCGTCGTTTACAGACGCCCCCTTTGGGTACGATAAGTGGTGAATAAGCCGGAATTTATTCGGCTCCTTCTTCGGTACCACTCCCAAAGGTGACACCACAAACTCTTGCACGGGTGGCTCTTCAAACGGCCCCGCCATGCGCCATAAGCTAACCTCTTTCATTAACTTCTCCGTCACCACTTCCGGATATTCTAACGCCGAACGTAAATTTTTTAACGAAAAGGGGACCCCATGAACCGGAGGCGGGATGCGAAAACCATCCCTAAAACCCTTAAACAGTAACTCTGCCTTCTCTCTATCCGGGTACCTACTTAGGTACGGTACCATCTCTTCCAGAATCACTGGGGTCATCCCTTTTCGTAAAACCCCCTGGACCTTTACCCTTTCCCTTCTTGAAACATCTGGCAGCCCCGTGAGACCCCGCGCCGCAGTGAGAGCAGGCATGACGGAACTTGCATGTTGTTCCGAATTTGCACTGACCCTCGTTGTACTGCCAGCAGTACCCGGTCCTACTCCCCCCTGCTGAACCACCCTGCCCCCCGGCTGAACTAGAGGCCGAGCCGAAGGACCCGGCACTGCCCTGAAAGGGCTGACCGAACCGCGCGGGGGCCATTACTCTCAACCACAACCCTATATCTTTGTGATCCCATCTGATAGATGGGCACACTGCCTTGCGCTGCCTGAACTGCTCATCATAGCGCAGACAGGTCTGTCCCCCATATACTCGATAGGCCTCACGAATGGAGTCCATGTAACAGAAAAGGCCGGAGCAATTGTCCGGCGCTTTTTCTCCGATTACGCTCGCTAGAATGGCAAACGCCTGCAGCCAGTTCGCGAACGTCTGGGGTATAAGGCGCCACCTACGCTTCTCCTCCTCCTCTTTTTTAATCTCAGTCCGCTTTCCCTTGTCTAAATTAAATTTTTCCAAGGGTAGGAGGGAGAATATCTCGACATATTCGTCCCTCCAAATCTTTTCCCTCACCTTTTTTTAGGTGGGCCCCCCAACGGGCCCTCAAAGCAGACGTAGACCTCGCCTTTTGCCTTATCGTCTAGCCGCACCCCCTCCCCGTCCTTTTCTGTCTGGACCGCTACTGCCACCCCGGCCGACCCCCCTGACTCCAACGTACCTGCTGCACCCCCCACTTGAGAGATTTCCCCAGTGGATTGTGCCCCCGTCTGTAACCCGCCCGTGGACATCTGTCCTACCAGCGGGGCAGATTGTAACACCCCAACCGCCTGGTCCTACCCCAGTCCCACCAGCCAACGGTCCTCCCGGTCCGTCCCTAATGCTGGACGACGCACTGCATGGTGAGCTCCATGCTGTGACAGGCGACGGAGCGTAACCTACCCCCTGCCTCCTTAACAAACAATTCTAATACAACCCCCAGCAATGCGCCTGCTTCGCCGCCTACCCCTAGCGCGTTAGTTAACGCAGCGCTACCCCCCGCAAATACCCCACTACTAGACCCCGCATGCGCCACGCGGCTAACATTGCTGGACACACCAGACATAGAGCATGACTCACCTGGCTGCGTAGGGGCTGTGAACCCACCAGCCGCCGACCAGTCTTGTTGCTCTTCCTCCTGGACTCAGCTAACGCCGGGCTGTGACCGCTCCGCTGGGACCGCAACCGCCGCTGATCTTCTTGGTGCCGAAGAAACATAGGCCACCTCTGTCGCCGTCGCACGCCTTCCGGATGACTCCGCCGCCGGACCCCGAGAAACCGCGGGCCGCCCGTCACTGGAACTGTTGCAGGGCTGCTCCCCCTCCGATGCACCTCCGGGTGAGCAGCCCCTGACCCCTACCACGCTCTTTGCTTTCTGTGCAGCGCTTGGCCCCGCCCCCCTCTCAGCACGGGACCTCGCGCTGCCCGCCGCACCTCGTCTTTTGGCGGGAGTCCTCCCCGCCCTGCTCCCCCTGCCTGTTGGTGTTGCCGGGGGGAGCCTACTACGGGGGGGGGGGGGGGGGCGGAGAGGCACTCCGCAGCCTCTGCCTGCGCGAGGGAGCATGTTCGGGGCTCAGTCTCTCGGGTGCACGCGCCCTCCGCGGCCGCTCTTTTGCCAGCCCCGCTGGTGCTCCCGCCGCCGGCCCCGCACCTGTCCTCCGACTCCGGTCCGCGGTCCGGACCTCTGCAGCCGCCTCTGCACCTCCCGCCGCCTCCACTCGAGCTCCCGCTGCTCCTGCTTCTGCCGCCGCTGCCGTGCATACCGCCGCTGCTTCCAGGGCTTCACCCGGATCTTCTCGAGGATCGCCTCCATCTTCTCCCGGTAAGTGGCTGGTCTTCGGGCTCCGCTGCTTCTTTTCTGGCACCTCGGGTCTCCGGTCTTCAGTCTTCTTGCCTCGCTGACGTCTGCTGCGCTCTTCAGCTCCGCTGGGCACCTCAGGTCTGCTGGGCTCTTTGGGACTGCTGGGGTCTTCGGTCCGCTGGGGTCTTCGGTCCGCTGGGGTCTTCGGTCCGCTGGGGTCTTCGGTCCGCTGGGGTCTTCGGTCCGCTGGGGTCTTCGGTCCGCTGGGCTCTTCTAACTTCAGCTTCTTTCTTCCTCTTCTTCTGGACGCTGTAATGCCTTTCCCTGCTCTAAGCTCTCTATTTAACCCCCTCTTCCTAAGCTCCGCCCCCTCCTGCCATCCTCTACTCTAATTAACCCCCCTCCTCCCCGTTAACCCTATCATGCTGCCTTCCTCCTACCGCCCTGCGGGCTTCCGGCTCCGGCAGACCTTTAAATCAGATTTTCATTAAGAACATCTTCCTACTTTGCTCCGTTTAGCTTTCCATCAACTCTAACCAGTTTCCTTGACCCAACCACTGAAAAATACTCCCACAACATGATGCCATCACCACTAGGCTTTACTATAGGTATGGTATTGAGCAGGTGATGGGCAGTGGGTGGTTTCCTCCAGACAGAACGCTTAGAATTGAGATAAAAAAATTCTGTCTCGGTTTTATCAGATCAGAAATCTTGTTTCTCACACTCTGAGAGTCCTTTAGGTGCTTTTTGACAAACTCCAGATGGGCTTTCATGTGTGAGTAAAGCTTCTTTCTGGCCACTCTGCCATAAAGCCATACATCTCAAAGATGATCAAGAGAAATTGGAGGCACTAGAGCTAAATTTTAAGTGTCATGGCAAAGCGTCTGAACACTTATGTGAATGCAAAATATTAGTTTTTAATTTTTCTTTTTTGATTACAAAGATTTCTAAAATTCTGTTTTCTCTTTGTCATTATGGGGTAATGAGTGTGAATAATGGGGGGGAAATTGATATATATATATTTTGAATTTGCACAAGGCTACAACTAGAGATGAGCGAGCACGCTCTGTTAAGGCAGATACTCGAGCAAGCATCGCCCTTCTCGAGTAACTGAATACTCATCCGAGCAAATGCTGGGGGGGCAAGGGGAGAGTGAAAGAGATCTCTCTCTTCCCCCGTTCACCCGCGTTTCCCCTCGCTCACCTCTGCCGCCCCCCCCCTCCCCCACCCCCCACATTTGCTTGGGCAAGTATTCAGTTACTCGAGAAGAGCGATGCTCGCTCGAGTACCTGCCTTAACCGAGCATGCTCGCTCATCTCTAGCCACAACATAACAAAATGTAAATAAAAGTATAAGGGTCTGAAGATTTTCCAGACCCAATATAGTACAGCCAACCATGACAGCTGGCACGCTACATAAATTGAGTAGGTGGCTATGCTACTCTAGCATGTCCGCTGCCATTTAATTTTAATGGCTGTCTGTGCTACACAAATAGTCTCGCTACCTCTGTAGCATGCTAATGAGATTTGCGTTAGCATTGCTACAATTGTACGTAGGTTCACCTTGGCAAGAGTTGAGGCCAACGCAAGTAAGTGGGGTCACAAAACAATTTCAAAAGTAAACAATAAAGACAATGCACAGAGGCTGGTGGATTATCAAGCTGGGAATACCTGTTTTTACAGTGGTGCCATAAAAACACGGTGTTCTACTAAGTCTGCCATGTAAATCCCATTCTAGGAAGAGCTGGGGCTTAGATGTCTGACAGCCAGGCTCCTGCTCTAACTGTTGGAATCAAAGAAACCCCAGATCCTGGCCATTTAATCCCTTAAATGCCATGGTATCTATCATGACATGTAAACTGATGACATCTGCATGCCAAAAAATATGCCGATACACATTGCTGAGTATAATTTAGCAAGAATACAGGTAGGAAGTCTAATTTTCAAAAATGTATTAAGTCCTTGAAGACCTGACATTCAATAGGCCCTAGGCTGCCATGGCAAACCATCAGCACTCCACAATCACATTGCAGGGACCAATGGGGTGCTGTATGATAGGGTGTTGTGGTAGAATCAGTACCAGCATGATGGCCGTATTTTCTGTGGGCTCCCTTGCGTCGATAACACTCTGACTAAAGTGGTGGTGGTGTGTACTTATTAGAGATGAGCGAGTATACTCGCTAAAGGCAATTGCTCGAGTGAGCATTGCCTTTAGCGAGTACCTGCCCGCTTGAGACCAAAGGTTCGGGTGCAGGCAGCGGGCAGGGAGCTTCGGGGGAGAGCGGGGCGGAACGGAGGGGAGATCTCTCTCTCCCTCTCTCGCCCCCTCCTGCTGACAGCCGCTACTCACCGCTCCCTGGCGCCGGCACCTGAACCTTCCGTCTCGAGCGGGGAGATACTCGCTAAAGGCAATGCTCGCTCGAGCAATTGCCTTTAGCGAGTATACTCTCTCATCTCTAGTACTTATTTTAGGGCTAGAATGTTACAAAAGCTATTAGACATGTATCTAGAACTGGTAATCCTTCTAACTCAGTATTTTCCAACTCCAGTCCTCAGGGACCACCGACAGGTCATGTTTTCAGGATATCCTCTAGTAAGAACACCTGTGGCGATGTCTGAGGCACTGACAATAATTACATCACTTGTGCAACACTGAGGAAATCCTGAAAACATGACCTGTTGGGGTCCCTGAGGACTGTAGTTGGGGAACAGATTAAAGGATGTTTGCAGAGAGTGCTGCTTACATTTGCTTGCTCGGATACTACAGCGTGCTCTGATCCTGGACAGGTCATTCCCATGATGTCTAGTTATTTATTGTACAAATTTGCCGATCATTACCATAATGGTTTTCTGCATCAATGACTAATAGAATAGTTAACTGCTTAAAAAAACCCTTTTTTTTATGCTTTTTCTCATATTGCCATAAAAAAAAGGTTAAAAAAATTAAACCCCCACATATTTGGTATTGTCGCGTCTACAACGACGCGTACAATAAGCTGCACATGCTTTTGAGTGTGCACGGAAAAAAGCGTAAAAAAAAAGCTACAAAACTGAGGCAAAATGCTACTTTTTAGCATTTTGCCTCCCTAAAAATGCAATAAAAGTGATCAAAAAACCCGTATGTACCCCAAAATGGTACCAATAAAAACTGCAGCTCGTCTCACAAATAATAAGCCCTCACAGAGCTCCGTACATAAAAAAATAAAAAAGTTACAGGACTTTCAATGCAGCGATTTAGAAAAAAAAAACAGATTAAAAAAAAAAGGGATTTTATTGCAGAAAAGTGGAAAAAAAATGTAAGAATTATGGTATTGTTGTAACCGTACCAACCCACAGAAAAAATAGAATGTCTCATTTATGCTGCATGATTAACGCTGTAAAAAAAGAAAAAAAAAATCTATGGCAGAATTGATGCGTTTTCTCTCCATGCTATCATAAAAAAAAAATAAAAGTTTTACAATATAGTCAATGTATCCAAAAGTGGCACCGATAAAAACTACAGTTTGCCACGCAAAAAACAAGCCCTTATACGGCCGCGTCGACGGAAAAATAAAAAAGTTATGGCTTTGATAAACGGAGAAGAAAATCCGCCAAAAATTGTTGCGTCCTTAAGCCTAAAGTAGGCCATGTCATGAAGGGGTTAAATAATTAAAATCTGTTACTATTAAAGGGATATTCCGGTTACCCAAAGTTGCTGTCAGAGAATGGTAATCAAAAGTTTTTAAGGTTTTCAGTGTGGTTATAAACCATCACCTTCTACTGGAACTTCAGAAGTGTTTATCTGGTTATGACCTGTAGGCATTCCAGCTCGATAGGGTTGACACCCAGCCGGTAACTCACTGGCCCAGTTGGTAATCAAGTCCAAAGGCCTCCGTACCAGTATTTATTTTTCATCAGCCATATTAATGGGTAATAAAAAATAAATGTCAGGTGGTCTCACCTGTGGCCAGGCAGCAATCCAGCACCATCCAGTATGTCACTTACCTTGTCAAGCTTCCAGTGGGCCATTGCTGTTGTAAACAGACACTGTGACCGTTGACCTCTCCTCCCAACATCTATGTCCTGTATGCACTGCAGATGCCAGGAGGAGAGGTCAGGAGTCACATCCTCTGATCACAACAGTGGCGACCGGATAGGAGCTAGACAGAGTGACTGACATATTGGATGGTGCTGGTTTGCTGCCTGGCCGCAGGTTCAAGGTGGGTAGTGTACAAGGGGAGCCCTATTACTATTGGGGGCCACTACTAGGGGCATTATTACTACTGGGGACCACTACTGGGAGCACTGTTACTAATAGAAGCACTATTGCTACAAGAGGCACTGCTACTACTGCAGACACTGTCACTAATGGGGCCACTACTGGGTGCATTGTTACTATGGGGACACTACTGTGGGCACTATTACTACTGGGGCATCTCTGAGAGCACTGTTATTATTGTGGCCATTTCTGGGGGTACTATTACTACTATGAGCACTGTTACCATTGAGTCACTTCTGGGGGCATTATTACTACTGCAGTCACTGTTACTATTGGGACCACTACTGGGTGCATTGTTACTATGGGGAAACTATTGCGGGCACTATTACTACTAAGGCACTACTGAGAACACTAATACTATTGGGGCCACTTCCGGGGGCACTACCACTACTGTGGGCACTGTTACTATTTGGGCCACTACTAGGTGCATTGTTACTATGGGGACACTATTGTGGACACTGTTATTACTGGGGCACTGTTACTATTGGGGCCACTTCTGGGGACACTACTACTGTGGGCACTGTTACTACTGGGGCCACTTCTGGGAGTACTATTACTACTGCAGGCATTGTTACTATTGGGGCCACTACTAGGTGCATTGTTACTATGAGGACACTATTGTGGACACTGTTATTACTGGGGCACTACTGAGAGCACTGTTACTACTGGGGCCACTACTTTGAGTACTGTAACTATTGGGGCCACTCCTTTGAGCACTATTACTATTGGGGTGACCTCTGAGGGTGCTATTACTACTGCAGGTATTTCTACTATTGGAGCACTACTACTTTTGGGAACACTAAGGGATACAATTACTAGTGGCAGCCACTGAAATTATATAGGTAAAACTAGATTTTCATCTAAGAACTAATTAATGTAAAAAGGTAAATGTGATGGTGATGGGCCTTATTTCAACATATGTGATAATAATATAATTATAGAATAATTTTTAAGAAACCAATGCCATTTAACTTAGGGAGGCATTTCAGAAATGATGTCTACTCTTGAATCCAACATTGTCACAGGCAGTAAATTAGAGGTGGAGAACTGCTGAGTATATAACTAATGGTTAACTCGATCCAAAAAAGTACATAAAAGGCCTTTCTGAACTTCTTGCCCTTCTTAATGACTTTTCTTCTCAATGTTAATAGTGAAGATTTTTCACTCAAAATATTCAATAATAATTTAATAACAAAATCCCCAGATTACAGATTCCAGAAATCATCACATTTGCGGTGTGGGACTACCTTGTTTTTGGGTCGTTGTTTTTGATATCTGCAGGAATTGGAGTATTTTTTGCTGTAAAAGAGAGAAAAAAAACAACCTCGGCTGACTTTCTTGTTGGCGGTAAACAGATGACATGCGGACCGGTGGCATTATCCCTGACTGCCAGCTTTATGTCAGCGGTGACGATTCTTGGGGCCCCGGCTGAAGTTTATCGTTTCGGGGCTTCCTTTGGCTTATTTTTCATTGCCTATACCTTCGTTGTCATTTTTTCAGCAGAGTTGTTTGTACCTGTGTTCTATAGAGCTGGAATTACTAGTACATATGAGGTAAGCCCATCTTTACCAGACATTGCCAACAATGGATGTTATAATCAGTGATTACGGAAAATATTTAGATGTGATATTAATAATTTAGCATGACTTTCCTATTAACATAATTTTAACCGCTTATAGACCAGCCAGCTTTATTTTTTTTATTTTTTTTTCACCCCACCTCCCAAGAGCCATAACTTTTTGATATTTCCCATGACATAGCTGTATGAGGGCTTGCTTTTTGTGAAATGAGTTGTAATTTTTAATGGCACCATTTAATGTAACATATATAGTATTGAAAAACCTTTCAATTTTTTGTGAGAAGAAATAGGAAAAAAAACACAATTAATTTTTTTTTGGGGGGGGGGATTGCTTTTATAGAGTTCACTACACAGTGCAAATATTTTAGCTGCATTTTGTGACGATACCTAATTTATATAGTTTTTGTTACATTTTAGCAATTTTTTATAATAAAAAAAAAATCACATCTCCTGTATATAATTATATATGTACAACTGGTATAAGCTATACATTTCCTGTATATAGTGATATTGACCATTCTGATATAACCTGGATATTTCCTGTATATGATTGCACACTTTACACACAATTTAAAAATGTATCCAAAACTGACCAGTTACTCGTAGTGGTGGTGCTATGTCTTTCATGCACATGAACTGTCAAACCCCGGTGGAACATGGAGACAGCAGACATAACTAATGGACTGGCAACCAAAACATGCACCATACATACCTACACACATAATAGGGGGAACAGATCAAGAATGTAGGAGGTATTGGTTTGTGGATTGGCCAAGTCACTTAAGCCCGCAAGCCCACTTCAAAGGTCCTTGTTGTCTCGCGGGTCCCTACTCTAATGAGACAACTACACCCAGAAAACCGGCCTGCAAACAGGGTGATCATCTGATTAGGACAGCCCCATGCTGCAAACCAAGTACTAACTCACCCAGATATGGTAAACAATCAAAGCAGATTAGGACACAATTCACACTAATACAGCATGGAAACACATACAAAATGGAACAGGACTGTTTACACTACATCTCTGCAACCAGCTCAGTCACACAGAACACATCAGAGCTCACAACCACAAAGCAACAAGCATGAATGCAAACACAAGGGGGAATGAGTAATACCAGCTCTTTCCAGCCAGAGGGCTGATTTTTATATGCAACAGACCGGTGATGATTGGCTGGCTAGAGAACATCACACCCAGCCAGCTCAATCATTCCACCCCTGTGGAAATGTAGTCCTGACAACCCATAATACTACAGGTCCCAGAAGCACAACCTAACAGGTGGCTGTAGCACTCTCACTCCATCTCAGTCAATGTTACTGGACCTTGGTTACTTCTTATGGTTATTAGTTCCACCCACTCAGATTCGTTCCACAGCTAGGTGCCCCAGTCGGCCAATGACTTCCTGCTTTCTGCACTTCACTGAAAATGTTCCCCTTTACCCTCTTGCAGAATCACACCTACTATGTATGGTCAGGTTCAGCACCAATATTGCTGGTGGCATACACCAGGCCTCACTGCCCCTGCTCTCATCCTTCATGCTGACAAGTGGTGGTAGTTCTATGTTCAAGCTATTCTGCTTTGAATCCATCAATAGGCCACATCTTCCAGGCATAACCAAACTCAATGCAGGACTACAAGCTTTGTAAGCTTACTCTAAGCTGCACAAGCTGAGGTCTAGACTATATAACCTTTACTCATTCCCCTGCTTTGCATGGACTTTGGGAAATGACCTAAATTTGTTTAGCAGCGTGAGGCCTGACTTACATGAGCGTATGGTCACAGTTTATTACATGAGCAGGTTTTGAGCGAGTAATACTGTAACATCAAACTGGGTCATGTACACTCAGCAGAGTTTTACTGGCCCGCAAACTGCCGAACTGCGGGCTGGACATGCAAATCGCCAGCAGGCAAATTCAGAAGCAGCAAACATAACTAAAGGATAGACATAATACACTGACTGACAAACACTCAAAACACTTACCAGCATTCTTGCACGCATAGCCAGTTTGAATAACTATAGAATGAACCAATGAAATTAGTTTGTATTTTGGCCAAGATACTTAATCCTGCGAGCCCAACTTCAAGAGTCCCTACACTAATGAGACAACTAACCCCAGGAAAACTTTCCTGCAATGTGGGGCGATCGTCCTGATAGGGTCGACCCTGTGCTGGAACCTAGGGACCTACCTCGTTCTAGATGATACACGACCCACACCAAGATACAGATCACACCACACACACTGAGAGCCACAGACATTCAGGAGCATGACACTGTTCACACTGAACATCCTGAACGCTGCACAGACACTTTAGGAGCAAACACTGTTCACACTGAATATCCTGAACGCTGCACAGACTCTTCAGGAACAAACACTGTTCACACTGAACATCCTGAACGCTGCGCAGACACTTCAGGAACAAACACTGTTCACACTGGAAATACAGAATAAGCACAAAAGATACAGAAGGTTGCACAGACATGCAGAAGTAAGGCACAGTTCATGCAGAACAGAGCCTGCTCAGACACGCAGGAGCATGACACTGTTCAGACCAGAACAGACTGGAAAAAGAACAGCAGTCTCACGCAAAGGAGCTGGTATATATATGAGCACAGACCTTAGGGATTGGCTGACTGGGGAAATCCACACCCAACAAGGTCAATCATTCCACTCCTGTGGGACTATGCTGCTGAAAACCTATACAGTACAACAGATCCCAGCAGCAACCCTAACAGTACCTCTTCCTTAAAAAAAGGGGCCTCTGGGGATACAGGTACCTAGCAAATACGCTGTACCAATCTCCCATAGGCTGCAATGTTGCAGCTCATACAAATTAAATGAACTACGCGCACAAGAAAAATCGCAGTATGCACTATTTCGGCACATAAAACACGAGCATACACGCCAAGATAGTGCATGGTGATACACAGCAGGTATGCAATATCATTGCATATTTGCTGCATGCTGTGCCAGCGGCTCTCGTTTGCGGCACACCAGCTTACAATGTTGTGTGAGCCTGGCCTGTGATAGAGACAGAGCCACCACCCTGTACATAATAAATAGACATATAAAAGAGCAATAAAACAGCAGCGCAACATTTCATATTATTAAACATTTATACCAATTGCCACTTCTGATAGATAGATAGATAGATAGATAGATAGATAGATAGATAGATAGATAGATAGATAGATATACGATAGATAGATATACGATAGATAGATATACGATAGATAGATATACGATAGATAGATATACGATAGATAGATAGATAGATAGATAGATAGATAGATAGATAGATAGATAGATAGATCGATATAAGATAGATAGGTGATGGATAGATAAATAGATATGAGAAAGATAGATAGATATTAGATAGAAAGAAGATAGTTGATAGATGGAAAAATAGATATGAGATAGATAGAAGATAGATAGATAGAGAGATTAATAGATATTAGATAGATAGATAGATAGATAGATAGATAGATAGATAGATAGATAGATAGATGATAGGTAGATAAATAGATATGAGATGGATAGAAGATAGATAGATATACATGAGATAGATACATAGATATTTAGATAGATATAAAATAGATAAATATGAGATACATAGATTCATAGATGATAGATAGATAGATAGATATACATGAGGTAGATGGATAAATCGATATGAAGATAGATAGATGGTAGATAGATAAATAGTTATGAGATAGATAGATAGATACTAGATAGATAGATAGATAGATAGATATTAGATATATATGAAATAGATAGATAAACAGATATTAAGATAGATATAAGATAGATAATTATGAGATAGATAGATATAAAATGGATAGATATGAGATAGATAAAAAGATATTAAGATAGATATATGATAGATAAATATGAGATAGATAGATAGATAGATAGATATGAGATAGATAGATAGATAGATAGATAGATAGATAGATAGATAGATAGATAGATAGGTTAGACACTATTTGTGCAGCCGTTATTAGTGTAACACTGCCAAAGACCTGCCTTTCTGATTTTGACCTTTTATATGCAGCGTCATATACAAATTACAACTCGGGTTGAACACCAGAAAGTTTCATTTCAAATGCAAGCAATGTCAGAAACTCTGGGCATATCCTGTCCTCCAATGCATTGCCTTCTACGAAATTCTTTAATGTGTTAAGAGTAGAGATGAGCGAACGTACTCGTCCGAGCTTGATGCTCGGGCGAATATTAGGGTGTTCGGGATGCTCGTTACTCTTAACGAGCACCACGCGGTGTTCGGGTTACTTTCACTTTCATCTCTGAGACGTTAGCGCACTTTTCTGGCTAATTGAAAGACAGGGAAGGCATTACAACTTCCCCCTGTGACGTTCAAGCCCTATACCACCCCCCTGCTGTGAGTGGCTGGCGAGATCAGATGTCACCCGAGTATAAAAATCGGCCCCTCCCGCGGCTCACCTCAGATACGTTGTGAGTTAGCTGAGGGAAAGTGCTGTTGTGTTGGAGCTGCTGTAGGGAGAGTGTTAGGAGTGAGTGTAGGCTTCAAGAACCCCAACGGTCCTTCTTAGGGCCACATCTATCCGTGTGCAGTAGTGTGCAGGCTGCTGTTAGAAGTGTTGCACATTTTTTTTTTCAAAATCGGCTGTGCAGAGCATTGCGCCCTGCAGTAATACTACAGGGACAGAAGTGGTGGTTAGGCAGGGAGAGTGTTAGGAGTGAGTGTAGGCTTCAAGAACCCCAACGGTCCTTCTTAGGGCCACATTTAACCGTGTGCAGTACTGTGCAGGCTGCTGTTAGCAGTGTTGCATTTTTTTTTTTTCCAAAATCGGCTGTGCAGAGCATTGCGCCCTGCAGTAATACTACAGGGACAGAATTGTGTAGGCAGGGCCAGAAGACATATATTATTGATTGAATATAGTCAGTGGGCCTTCCCTTTAAAAAAAAAAGGGAAACATTCTATTTGGCCTGCCTCTGACAGTCCTCAGCGTTCTGGGTACGTGTGTGGTGGGTGGAGAACGTAAAGAAATCATACGCAGCCAGCTACGTTTAACAGCAGGCTTGCGCCAATTTATTTCCTGCCTGGGAGAAATCACCGCTGTGCTGCACTTCATATAACACTGCAGTTCTGTGGAACACATTTCTAATCTGATTGAATATAGTCAGTGGGCCTTCCCTTTAAAAAAAAAAAGGGAAACATTCTATTTGGCCTGCCTCTGACAGTCCTCAGCGTTCTGGGTACGTGTGTGGTGGGTGGAGAACGTAAAGAAATCATACGCAGCCAGCTACGTTTAACAGCAGGCTTGCGCCAATTTATTTCCTGCCTGGGAAAAATCACCGCTCTGCTGCATTTCATATAACACTGCAGTTCTGTGGAACACATTTCTAATCTGATTGAATATAGTCAGTGGGCCTTCCCTTTAAAAAAAAAAAAGGGAAACATTCTATTTGGCCTGCCTCTGACAGTCCTCAGCGTTCTGGGTACGCGTGTGGTGGGTGGAGAAACTTAAAGAAATCATACGCAGCCAGCTACGTTTAACAGCAGGCTTGCGCCAATTTATTTCCTGCCTGGGAAATCAAATCACTGGTAATATAGCATGCTGAGGGGTAGGGGTAGGCCTAGAGGACGTGGACGCGGCCGAGGACGCGGAGGGCCAAGTGAGGGTGTGGGCACAGGCCGAACTCCTGATCCAGGTGTATCGCAGCCGACTGCTGCGCGATTACGAGAGAGGCACGTTTCTGGCGTCCCCACATTCATCGCACAATTAATGGGTCCACGCGGAAGACCTTTATTAGAAAATGAGCAGTGTGAGCAGGTCCTGTCCTGGATGGCAGAAAGTGCTTCGAGCACCCTATCGTCCACCCGCAGTTCTGCGCCGTCCACTGCTGCAAATCCGAATCCTCTGTCTGCTGCTCCTCCTTCCTCCCAGCCTCCTCACTCCACTACAATGACACATGCTCAGGAGCGGGAAGACTCCCAGGAACTGTTCTCGGGCCCCTGCTCAGATTGGGCAGCAGTGGTTCCTCTCCCACCAGAGGAGTTTATCGTCGCTGATGCCCAACCATTGGAAAGTTCCCGAGGTCCGGGGGATGAGGCTGGGGACTTCTGGCAACTGTCTCAAGACCTTTCAGTGGGTGAGGAGGACGATGACGATGAGACACAGTTGTCTATCACTGAGGTAGTAGTAAGGGCAGTAAGTCCGAGGGAGGAGCGCACAGAGGATTCGGAGGAAGAGCAGCAGGACGATGAGGTGACTGACCCCACCTGATTTGCAACGCCTACTCAGGACAGGTCTTCAGAGGGGGAGGCAAGGGCAGCAGCAGGGCAGGTTGCAAGAGGCAGTGCGGTGGCCAGGGGTAGAGGCAGGGCCAGACCGAATAATCCACCAACTGTTTCCCAAAGCGCACCCTCGCGCCATGCCACCCTGCAGAGGCCAAGGTGCTCTAAGGTCTGGCAGTTTTTCACAGAGACGCCTGACGACCGACGAACAGTGGTGTGCAACCTTTGTCGCGCCAAGATCAGCCGGGGAGCCACCACCAACAGCCTCACCACCACCAGCATGCGCAGACATATGATGGCCAAGCACCCCACAAGTTGGGACGAAGGCCGTTCACCACCTCCGGTTTGCACCGCTGCCTCTCCCCCTGTGCCCCAACCTGTCACTGAGATCCAACCCCGCTCTGAGGACACAGGCACTAACGTCTCCTGGCCTGCACCCACACCCTCACCTCCGCTGTCCTCGGCCCAATCCAGCAATGTCTCGCACCGCACCGTCCAGCCGTCGCTAGCGCAAGTGTTTGAGCGCAAGCGCAAGTACGCCACCACGCACCCGCACGCTCAAGCGTTAACCGTCCACATAGCCAAATTTATCAGCCTTGAGATGCTGCCGTATAGGGTTGTGGAAACTGAGTCCTTCAAAAGTATGATGGCGGCGGCGGCCCCGCGCTACTCAGTTCCCAGTCGCCACTACTTTCCCCGATGTGCCGTCCCAGCCCTGCACGACCACGTCTCCCGCAACATTGTACGCGCCCTCACCAACGCGGTTACTGCCAAGGTCCACTTAACAACGGACACGTGGACAAGCACAGGCGGGCAGGGCCACTACATCTCCCTGACGGCACATTGGGTGAATTTAGTGGAGGCTGGGACAGAGTCAGAGCCTGGGACTGCTCACGTCCTACCCACCCCCAGAATTGCGGGCCCCAGCTTGGTGGTGGTATCTGCGGCGGTGTATGCTTCCTCCACTAAAGCACCCTCATCCTCCTCCTCCTCCTCCTCCAACGCAACCTCTGTCTCGCAATCAAGATGTGTCAGCAGCAGCGCGTCGCCAGCAGTCGGTGTTGCGCGTCGTGGCAGCACAGCGGTGGGCAAGCGTCAGCAGGCCGTGCTGAAACTACTCAGCTTAGGAGATAAGAGGCACACGGCCCACGAACTGCTGCAGGGTCTGACAGAGCAGACCGACCGCTGGCTTGCGCCGCTGAGCCTCCAACCGGGCATGGTCGTGTGTGACAACGGCCGTAACCTGGTGGCGGCTCTGCAGCTCGGCAGCCTCACGCACGTGCCATGCCTGGCCCACGTCTTTAATTTGGTGGTTCAGCGCTTTCTGAAAAGCTACCCACGCTTGTCAGACCTGCTCGTAAAGGTGCGCCGACTCTGCGCACATTTCCGCAAGTCCCACACGGACGCTGCCACCCTGCGGACCCTGCAACATCACCGACTGCTGTGCGACGTGCCCACACGGTGGAACTCTACGCTCCACATGTTGGCCAGGCTCTATGAACAGCGTAGAGCTATAGTCGAATACCAACTCCAACATGGGCGGCGCAGTGGGCCTGGTTGGCAGACATCTGCCATGTCCTTGGTAATTTTGAGGAGTCTACCCAGGTGGTGAGCGGCGATGCTACAATCATTAGCGTCACCATTCCTCTGCTATGCATCTTGAGAAATTCCCTGCAAAGCATAAAGGCAGCTGCTTTGCGCTCGGAAACGGGGGAAGACAGTATGCCGCTGGATAGTCAGGGCACCCTCCTGTCTATTTCTCAGCGCGTACAGGAGGAGGAGGAGCATGAGGAGGATGAGGAGGAGGGGGAAGAGACAGCTTGGCCCACTGCTGACGGTACACCGGCTGATTGCCTGTCATCCTTTCAGCGTGTATGGCCTGAGGAGGAGGAGGAGGATCCTGAAAGTGATCTTCCTAGTGAATACAGCCATGTGTTGCGTACTGGTACCCTGGCACACATGGCTGACTTCATGTTAGGATGCCTTTCTC